>NW_025721128.1:725000-755000 GCF_922984935.1 Meles meles
TTCCCCGGGTCGACCAGCGCTCCCGGAGCCCGGTCGCTCGCGCGCGGGTCGTCTTGGGCCCCGGTCGCTCGCGTGTCCCGGGGGGGGGGGTGGTCTCCCCGGTTCCCCGGTTCCCCGGGTCGACCAGCGCTCCCGGAGCCCGGTCGCTCGCGCGCGGGTCGTCTTGGGCCCCGGTCGCTCGCGTGTCCCGGGGGGGGGGGTGGTCTCCCCGGTTCCCCGGTTCCCCGCGTCGACCAGCGCTCCCGGAGCCCGGTCGCTCGCGGGCCCTCGCGCGCCTCTCTTGGGCCCCTGTCGCTCGCGGGCCCTTGGCGGGGGGTGTCCCGGGACCCCGGGTCGACCAGCTGTCCTGGTGCCCAGACGCTCGCGTGAGACCTCAGTGCGGCCTGTGGACCATGCGTGGGCCTCACTCCCTTTCCTGCCCTCTCTGGGGTCCCCCGGTCGACTGGGACTCTCCTCCGTGGTGTGCCCCGTGGTTCTCGCTCGGCCCGGTCCGCTGGGGGTCCCCACTCACGAACCGCCTCGCGCCTCGCGCCTGCTCTCTCTTTCTGGATGAATCCTGCCACATCCACAAGGACAGACGTCTCCTCTAGAGAAAAGGCAGAGGTGGGCACGACTCTCCCTGGACCGTGGGGAGGACTCCCTGGACTCGGTTCCAGCACTTGTGGCCAAACGCTCTCCACGCGCACCGGACGGAGAGGACGAGGAGGAGGGAAGGGCGGGTTTCGCTTGGCAGACGTTTCTCCATGCGACGGGGGACCGTTCCCACGCGGGAATTCGCACCGTCCCGTGTCCCGGGCCTTGTGGGTGGGGGAACGTCAGGTCGCCTTCCAGATGGCCGGGGGCGCCCTTGCCTGGGCCGGGAACCGGGACGGCCCCGATGGGTTGGAAGGCAAGTGCGTCAGGAGCACGTCCCAGAGACGTGCAGCTGTCCCCATCCCAGGGGTAGTAGGAAAAGGATCCACAGAGCCCCCCCCCCCCCCCTTCGGCTAAAGGCGCGCTCGCGGTCTGGAAGGGCTACTGACCCGGGCGGAAGGGATGAGTGAGGCCTGGGAGTCGGGAAGGCAGGCACTCGGCCTCAGCCGCCCGGCGAGCCACAACCCAGACTCGGATTCACCGCAGTGCTGCTGCCGGTGCCGCTTTTGGGGCGCCGCCCGCCCGCTTGGTGGTCTCCTTTCTAGTGCCCATAGCAGGTCGACCAGATGGTCCAGCCATGGATGGAGGGAATTCGGAGCACACGGAGGTGAGTGACGGGGCGGGGTGGGGTGAGGGGGCCCGCGTGGGGCGCGCGCACGCGCGCGGAGCGTGTCCCGTGTCCGGGAAGGAACCTGAGAAAGGCCCGGAGGCGGGGAGGCGGGGTGTGGCAAGACCTTGGGCTCGGGCTTGGGCTTGGGCCTCGGGAGGCAGTCCAGAGGTGGGCGGAACTTGGCAGAGTTGGGTTTTGGTGGTGGTGGTACTGGTGCTGGTGCTGGTGCTGGTGCTGGTGCTGGTGCTGGTGCTGGTGAAGATTTGATTCATTGGACAGGGGGAGGAGAGGGAGGGAGGGAGGGAGGGAGGGAGGGAGAGAGAGAGAGAGAGCGCGCGTGCGCGAGCGGGGGTGCGGGGGGTGGGGGGGGAAGCGGAAGAGCGAGGGAGTGCCAGTCCAGAGGTGGGCGGAACTTGGCAGAGTTGGGTTTTGGTGGTGGTGGTGCTGGTGCTGGTGCTGGTGCTGGTGCTGGTGCTGGTGCTGGTGCTGGTGCTGGTGAAGATTTGATTCATTGGACAGGGCGGGGAGGAGAGGGAGGGAGGGAGGGAGGGAGGGAGGGAGGGCGAGCGCGCGCGCGCGTGCGCGAGCGGGGGTGCGGGGGGGTGGGGGGGAAGCGGAAGAGCGAGGGAGTGCGCATGCGGGCAAGGCCGCTGCAGGCAGCGGGAAAGGGAGAGGCAGGCTTTCCACCGAGGAGGGAGCCCGATGTGGGGTTCCATCCCAGGACCGTGGGATCGTGACCCGGGCCGAAGGCGGCCGGCCGCCCAACCGACTGAGCCACGGACGCACCCCGGACGGACCTAGGAACAGTTGTAGTGACGTGATTTTTTTTGGAAGATTTTATGGATCGATTGGACAGACGGAGATCACAAGTAGGCAGAGAGAGAGGAGGGGGCTCCTCCTCCGAGCAGAGAGCCCGATGCTGGGCTCGAACCCAGGACCCTGGGATCATACCCTGAGCCGAAAGCAGAGGCTTTCACTCACGGAGCCACCCAGGCGCCCCTAGTGCCATGATGTGGACGGATCGTTGGAGACATGGGAACCGGTGTTCTTCTCGAAGCGCCTTCTGCACCGTCACTTCCACAGACCTGAACCTTTAAGGTGGACCTGGGGAGACCACTGTCAAAACGGACACAGGCGCCGCTGTTCTCCAGAAAGTTCGATCGACCCTGGGACGGCTATCCACTTTCCCTTTCTCTGAAATGACCTAGGACACCCCTCTTCTGGCCACCTCCTCTCTTGCTCCCCCCACCCCAACGACCCATCATGGGACCTTCCCCTTACACCTGCTGAACGCTTTTCCACCCCCCACCCCCCACCCCCCACCCCCCACCCCCCACCCCCCACCCCCCCCCCCCGCCTGGCCTGCGTTGGCTTGGAGTCTCTGCCGGACCCAGGACCCGGGCGGGGGGGTGGCCGCCCACAGACTCTGTCCACTCTCAGAGGTGATGAGTGGGGGTAACGCACAGAAGCTCTCAGAATACTACGCATGCCCAGTATCCTACACATCCACTCCCTGCCCCTCCCCCCCCACCACCGGTTTTGAATGTGTGCGCGGACCCACAGAGTGGAGGAATGGGCATGGACGCGCACACGCGGGCACGCACGGATGGCTAGGGAGGGAGGGACGGACGGACGAAGGAACTGAAGGGGGAAGAAGGGACGGGAAGGGAGAGAGGGAGATAGGCAGACCCACCCGCCGCCCTGTTCACCAACCACCCGCCCCGGTCACCTCCCTCCCTCCCTCCCTCCCTCCCTCCCTCGTCTACCTACCCTTTGCCCTCCCGTTTTCAAAGTGGAGATAAAATTCGCACTCCATAATTCACATACTCTTCAAGGGACGCGGTTCGGTAGCCTTTTATTCCTTAGGGGACTCCCAAAGATGCGCAACCCTCGCCACCGTTTCCAGAACGTTTCCATCCCTTCGAAAAGAAACACCCCTACCACCCCCTGCCCGCTTCCCACCCGCGCCTCCCCCTCCCCTCACCCTGACTCTCTTCACCGGTCTCCCCCTACAGCCTCCGATCCCCCCCTCCGTCCTGCCTAGGATTGGGGTATGACGGCTGCCTCCTTCCTACCTACCCCTGGAATCCCAAGGCATTCATTAGGTCACCCGTGGCTCTCGGGTTCCTTTTTCTTAGCGTCACGTTTTTGGGGCTCACCCAGGTGTTTCCATGGATCGGCGCGCTGCTCCTTTGGACGGCGTCATCGTTCTCCACGATGAGCTTAGGAAGATGAGTGGAACGACGACAGGATGTTCGTGGGCCACCGAGTCTCCCGCCCGACCCCTTCTCTTAAAACTTGAAGTGGTACTAAACAGGTACCATCTCTGAGGACAGAAGTCCTAGCATCATCAGCAGACACTGTGGAAAGGTGTTTTGCACTGTCTCGCGTGGCCTCTTTCTTCCCTGGAAAAGGATTCACAGGCTATCCTGCACCCCTTAAGGCCAGAACGATCTCATCATGCTCTGGTGGTCCTGCGCCTTGGGTCTCGTGGCGCCCCCTTCCCCACCGAGAGCTACCCTCACTCCATCCTCTTACGCTGGCCCAGAAGTGAGATGAACAGCACCCCGCTTTTTCCACCAGGCGAGCCCAAGTCATGGAGAATGGTTCAAAGCCATTCCCAGGTGCTGGTCATTTGGCTGGAAAGGAGGCAGGCTATGGGGTTGGGTAGGAGGCTACCTCCGTCCTTCTGTCACCGTAGAAAGTAATTTTTTTTTTTCTTTCTCCCTTCCCTTCCCCTTCCCCTTCCCCTTCCCCTTCCCCTTTCCCTTTCCCCCTTCCCTTTCCCCCTTCCCTTTCCCTTTCCCCCTTCCCTTTCCCCTTTCCCCTTCCCTTTCCCCTTCCCCCTCCCCCTTCCCCTTCCTTCCCTTTCCCCTTCCCCTTCCTTCCCTTTCCCCTTCCCCTTCCTTCCCTTTCCCCTTCCCCTTCCTTCCCTTTCCCCTTCCCCTTCCTTCCCTTTCCCCTTCCCCTTCCTTCCCTTTCCCCTTCCCCTTCCTTCCTTCCTTCCTTCCTTCCTTCCTTCCTTCCTTTCCTTCCTTTCCATCTTTCTTTCTTTCATTTTAAAGATTCTTGCTTCTGCATTTGACAGCGAGATAGAGAGCCCAAGTAGGAAGAGCGGCAGAGGCCACGCGCGCCGGACTTTATCGAGCTCTTCATTGTTATTTCTGTCGTTGTTTTTCTTGTGTACCCTACAACCAGGGTGGGGCTCCAACTCAGGACTCAGATCTAAGAGTCAGCGCGCTCTATGGAGAACCAGCCAGGGGCCACTGAGCTTTTTGTAGCCTAGGGAGAGAACGGGTTTCCTGTGTGCCGGCGCCCCCCTCCCCCCCCCGCTGCCCCCCCGCTCCCCCCCCCGCTCCCCCCCCCCCCCCGCTCCCCGCTCCCCCGCTCCCCGCTCCCCGCTCCCCCGCTCCCCGCTCCCCGCTCCCCGCTCCCGTACCGCTTTGGCACACGGGTTCTTTGGAATGTGAAGCGCTTAAGAAACAGTAAGCTGTTCTTCACCCAGTAAGCTGGGTGGCTCAGGCGTTAAGGGTCTGCCATAGGCTCAGGTCACCATCTCAGGCGCGTAGCGCACGCGCGCGCGCGCGCGCGCACACACACACACACACACACACACACACACACACACCCGCTCCCATCGCATCTGGCTCCCTGCTCAGTGGGAAACCTGCTTCTCCCTCTCCCACTCCCCCAGCCCCTGCTTGTTTCCCTCCCTCGCTCTGTTTCTCTCTGTCAAATACATACACAGAACCTTGAGAGAGATAGGAATAAAGAAAGAAAGAGAGAGAGAGAGAGAGAGAGAGAGAGAGAGAGAGAGAGAGAAAGGCAATAGCCCTGAGGAGGACACTTCTTTGCCTCTCCCTCTGCTTCCTGACCTGAAAGGGGGAGATAAAACTCGCCTAGGAATGGCACCTTCCCTCCATGGAGCAGGAGGAAAAGAAGACATTCTCATCAGTCTGCAGACGGCATCAGAGGAACGTGCCCAGAAAACCTTCCTCTGCCCGTTCCCTTCCATCTCTTGGCCTTCCCGTGGTGGGCTGAGCTCAGAAGCCCAAAACTGCTTTCCTCTCTCCTGTCATTTCTCCACAACCGGATCTTTCTTTGTGGAGGACATGCCCTCGACATGGGAATTCCGAGCCGCCGCCGTTCTGTGAGACTTCTGGTGTGGGTGTATTCTGCCTGGTGGGCGCTGCACGTGTCAATCGACTGTTTCTCTCCCTGGGATCTGTCTCTTTCTGACCGGTGTCTCAGTCAACAACTCAGAAGGGGAGTAGAGGGAACATTCTTCCTCCCCTACACCTACTGAATGCAGATGGACACACCCCCAGAACCCTCCCCTCACACACACACACACACACACACACACACACCCCAAACAAGAGTTGGAATCCACCTGAATGTGGAACAATGTCACAGTAGTTAAACACAGGATGCTAGACTCACATGGCAGAATAGAACACCGATACTACAAATTATGTTTGCGGAGACGGTTTGGTGGCATAGGAATGTGCTTGTTGGGTGGCAATACTTAGTGAAAAGAAGTAGGAAACATTCGGCGGAGAATGGGTTCTCTCTTAGGAGGGGATACCAGATCATTTCAAAGGCTGGGGATGGTGAAATCAGCCCCCCCCCCTTCTTCTTCTCCTTCCCCTTCTCCTTCGTCTTCTTCTTCTTCAAGATTTTATTTATTGATGTGACAGACAGAGATCACAAGTAGGCAGAGAGGCAGGCAGAGAGAGAGGGAGAAGCAGGCTCCCCATCGAGCAGAGAGCCCAATCCGGCGTCTCGAGCCCAGGACCCCGGGACCATAAACCGAGCCAAAGGCAGAGGCTTTAACCTACGGAGCCACCCAGGTGCCCCAGTTCTTCTATCTTTTCACTTCTGTTTCTCCCCCTACTCTGTTCTTTAGGGTGGTCCTTAGGCCTCCTCCTTTTCCCGAGCCAATGACTATACCTGCTTTTTTAAGACATTGCGTCCTAAAGAGGAAGCAGGACTTCAGCTAATGGTCTCAGGAAGGATGCTTACTTCCTAGATTCATATGGATCCGCCCAACTTTGGCTTCTCATGGCTCATCGCTCTCTGCAGGACATAGGGGAGGACACGGGTCTTACCATGAAAGAAGCCCACTTGGGTGGGACCGTCGCTTGTGGAAAATGGAATCTGGGGGAAGGACTGAAAGCAGCACTGATAAAGACTGTGTTGCAGGTTAGAGAAATTTCCGCCGCTTGGACACCGCCCTGCCCCGCCCCGCCCCGCCCCGCCCCACCCCACCCCACCCCACCCCACCCCACCCCACCCCACCCCGCCACCGCCACTCCCCATCCCCCCACGCCCGCCCGCCCGCCCGCCCGCCCGCCCAAAGCAAGCACTTCCCTTTGATGCCATGTCTTGTGTGTGTTTGTTTTCTTGGTTCATTCCTTCGTTCGTGCAGTTGATTATTTTTTTAAGATTTTATTGACTGATGAGAGAGACAGAGAGAGCGCGCGAGCGAGCGTGAGCCCATGAGCGGAGTGAAGGGCAGAGGGAGAAGCGGGCTCTAAGCTGAGCAGGGAACCCGATACAAGACTCATTCCCAGGACTCCAGGATCATGACCTGAGCCCCAAGGCAGACACGCTCAACCTCAACCGATTGAGCCACCACCGGGGCACCCCATCATTCATTCATTCCTTCATTCATTCATTTTAAGACTATCTATTTGACAGAGAGACAGCGAGAGAGGGAACACAAGCAGGGGGAACGGACAAGGGAGAAGCAGGCCTCCCGCCAAGCAGGGAGCCCGATGCGGGGCTCGATCCCAGGACCCTGAGATCAGGACCTGAGCGGAAGACAGCCACTTAACCACTTAACCGGCTGAGCCACCCAGGCGTCTCAGAAGTGCGCTTTCAATGCATCATCTGTTAAGTGGATCTGGATCAAGGACATTGTCACGTTTTAACCTGTGTGGGCCCTGCTCCTGGGCTTTCACACTTACCCGGGTCCCAAAGGACTCTGCCAAACTTCAGCATGTGGGCTCTCTTTCTGTCCTGAGCACACATTGCATATCTACCTCATTAAAAAAAAAAAAAAAAAAAGAAGAAGAAGAAGAAGAAAAGAAAAAGAAAAAGAAAAAGAAAGAAAGAAATTTGATCAAAGGGGTGCCTGGCTCCATCCTCCACCGGTGGAGCGTGGGACTCGGGATTGTGAGTGTGACTCGGGATGGGAGCCCTATGTTGTGTGGAGAGATTACATAGACATAAAACCTACAGGAGAGGTTTTTTTCCAACCCATCGATGAATCCCTCCAAAGGAGCCTTCCAAACATAAGGACGGGGAAAAAAAAAAAAAAAAAAAGAAAAAGAAAGAAAACCTCCCTGGTTCCCATAAGACTAGAGTCCTAGAGCCTTGCATATGCTAAAAATGGAAAATAAACTCCGTCACTTTCTGTAGGGTCCTTCCTCACGATGACTTGGAACTCTGGATGGAAAACACACATACGCCTATGTGCACGCACACGTGCGTGCGGAAAACCAAACCAAACCGGCTAAACAAACCAAAACCCTATAGAAACCTGCAATCGATGTTGGGAAAGCAACCACCCACCCCCAGAAGAAACGCTTGCAGGCCACGTGTACAGTGTACGATAATACATGGGGAGCCTCTACTGGCAGTTGCTTACTTCCATGGAAGACATTTCAGGATACCATGAGTCGCAGATGGCCCGAGGGGGCTTCTTTCGACATGTCTGAATTGTGTGCACAAGTCGAGGAAGGCTGCTAGGAGACTAAGTCGTCAGAAACTGGGAAGCCTGTTTTAGTTCCATCCGTGAAGGCCCAGCTTCTGGGGAGGAACCGACGCTCAGGGAGATGCTCTGGTCTTCATTTGGTTTGTTTCTTGCTGCGGCTGTTGGTATCTTTGCACAAAACCTGCCGTGTTCTGATTAGAAAAGGAAAACAACGGATGGAGGGGACCCATAAGTGGTCATGCTATGTGGCCCTTGGATTTGTTTTCAGCCAAGGGGGAGATTTGGGGCCTCTGGTCTTTCATGACCTCTCCACAAAGAAGACTGACACAAAGGCTACGAGTTGTTTGCATCTTGTGTGCATCCATGGGTCCCTGTGCGTTTCCCATCTGAGATGTTTTCTCTCCCTCTGGACGCTCTTGCTAACATCCAGTTGTAAAGGAACTCCTTGCTTCATAACTGAGTTGAAAGGAGGCACCTGGAAAAATCGGGCATGGTAAGAACGAGCATCAAGGTGTTTCAGGTCACATGACCTGGGATGACATTCCCTACATTCAGACTTTTGTGTCGCTCCATCGTCAAGATGCCTCAAGGGAAGGGACCCAGTGGATGGCCCAGAGCGAGAAGGACAGACGCAAATGGAGCACACCTGGGGCGCCTGGATGGCTCCGTGGATGAAGCCGCTGCCTTCGGCTCAGGTCATGATCTCAGGGTCCTGGGATCGAGTCCCGCATCGGGCTCTCTGCTCCGCAGGGAGCCTGCTTCCTCCTCTCTCTCTGCCGGCCTCTCTGCCTACTTGTGATCTCTCTCTCTGTCAGATAAATAAAATAAAATCTTTAAAAAAAAAAAAAAAAGAAAGAAAGAAAGAAAATGGAGCACACCTGACTTACCCCCTCCCCCTGAGATGAAGGCCGAGGCAGGCAGAGGCCAAACGGGAAAAGAAAAGAACGGAAAAGAAAAAAAGATGAGTTCAAAACTTGACCTCTCGGGGCACCTGAGTGGCTCAGTGGGTTAAAGCCTCTGCCTTTGGCTCAGGTCATGATCCCAGGGTCATGGGATTGAGCCCCACATTGGGCTCTCTGCTCAGCGGGGAGCCTGCTTCCTCCTCTCTCTCTGCTTGTCTCTCTGCCTACTTGTGATCTCTGTCTGTCCAATAAATAAACAAAATCTTAAAAAAAAAAAAACAAAAAAAACTTGACCTCTGCCGGGGGCCTTGCCCGAGGCTCCCTTGCCCCGCCTCCACCTCCGCAGTGAGACACACCCCACCCCACCCCCACCCCCACCCCCACCCCCACCCCCGTTTCGGCACGAAAATCACTCCAAGCCCCTTGGGCCACCTCCTTAGGAGGTCTAAATTGGAGCACCTTCCAAGTCAGCAGGGAGGGGCCCGCGAGGGCTCCCCTGGACTTAAACAGCCCACTTCAGACTTCCCCACAGGAGCCTGAGAGGGGGAAAACAATCGACTGACTTTTTTAGTGGACCCAGGTGCGACTTCTTTGGCTTTAAAGCCAATTCAAGGTTGTTGGTTTTATTTTATTCTATTTTAAAGATTTTATGTAGTTATTTGACAGAGAGAGAGAGAGATCACAAGTAGGCAGAGAGGCAGGTACAGAGACAGGAGGAAGTAGGCTCCCTGCTGAGCAGAGAGCCCCATGCAGGGGCTCGATCCCAGGACCCTGAGATCATGACCTGAGCTGAAGGCAGAGGCTTAACCCGCTGAGCCACCCAGGCGCCCCTGTTGGTTTTATTTTAAAGAGACGTCGTTTTGGAGCTTTCAATGTCACATAGAATACAGATAATCAGCTTTTTTTCCTTTTTCCGCCCCGCACCCAATTTATTTTATTTTAGTTCATTTCATTTCACTTCATTTCATTTTATTTCATTTCATTTTGCAGATTTTAGTTTTTTATCGGGGGGGGGGGCGGAGGGGGGAGGGGGGAGGGGGGTGGGGGGAGGGAGGGGGGAGGGGGAATGGGGGGGAGGGGGAATGGGGGGGAGGGGGGGGAGGGGGGGTGGGGGGGGGCGGGGGGGTGGGGGGGAGGGAGGGGGGGGAAAGAGGAAGAGGGAGAGGAAGGGGAAGCAGGCTCTCTGCTGAGCAGAGAGCCCAACGCAGGGCTCCATCCTAGGACCCTGGGATCATGACCTGAGTGGAAGGCAGAGGCGTAACCCACGGAGCCACCCAGGCGCCCAACAGATTTTATGTTTTCAGTAATCTCTACACCCAATGTGGGGCTTGAACTGACAACCCTGAGATCAAGAGTCATGCTCTCTACTGACTCTGCCAGCCAGCTGCCCCTGGAATATCATCTTTCAGAGACACATGCGTAGACTCGGATATGATGAGACTGCTTAAAAAGGTCTGATTGACTTGATGGATCCAATAAAGCCCCTTGGAAATGTTGGTTGGCCTGGTCACCTTGCTTACCGAGGGCCCCTCGGCCTTAACAGTTGAATAAAGAATGCCACCTCCTGGCGGATCCCGGAACTTCATGAAGGAAATTTGGAGGGCCTCAGGAAGAGAGGAATTCACCCAAATGTACAGGTCTTGCAGGCGAATCTGATGGGAAATATTTGGCTTGGCTCCTGGATTTTAAAAAGGCACTTAAAGGTTCGATCTAGGGGAGCCTGGGTGGCTCAGTCGTTAAGCATCTGCCTTCGGGGGAGTCTGCTTTTCCCTCTCCCTCTCCTTCCGCTTGTGCCCCCCCCCCCCCCCGGTCAAATAAATAAAAGAAAATCTTTTTTTTTTTAAAGATTTTATTTTATTTATTTGACAGAGAGAGAGATCACAAGTAGGCAGAGAGGCAGGCAGAGTGAGAGGAGGAAGCAGTCTCCCTGCAGAGCAGAGAGCCCGATGCGGGGCTCGATCCCAGGACCCCGAGATCATGACCTGAGCCGAAGGCAGCGGCTTCATCCACGGAGCCACCCAGGCGCCCCAAAATGAAATCTTTTAAAAAGAAAAGAGTTCAATCTAAAATTCCTTATGAAAAGCTCCATCCAAGCAGATAAGAAAGAAAGATCCCATATACGATCGCTTGCTCTTCTTGCTTCGCTTATGTAGATGATTAGAACAACTGTGGGAAAACTGGAATTGTTTCACAAACAAATTCATCTTCCTTTGGCTATCTTGGATGGCAATAAAGGTGACATTAGAGAGAAAGATTCTATTTCAATAACACACTTTTGGGGGTGATAGTTGCTGGTTCTGAAGAATGACCTTTGGGCCTTTGTTCTCTGCCTCTAAAACTGGACGGGATCCTGAATCCTTCTGGTTTTCTTGATTCTCTAGGACTATGACTCTGTGAACGACGGTTTCCAACATTCTCCCATTCTCCTATCTTAAAACCATTAAGAACTAAAACCGTATCCCCCCCCCCCCCCCCCAAGCCTGGCAAAGAAGCTCGACCACGTGAAAGAAACTTTGAGGGAACTGGCCACACTAGCTCATCATCCATAGACAGTGTTTGTGCCGGCGGCTCCATGGGCCACTCGAAATGAGACATTGGACCTACACCCCAGAACAGCCCGTCAGATTGTCCCTGCCCACTCCCACTCTGCCCAAGGATGCTTCAAGCCTGACATCTAGAGACTGTTAGGGTACGGAGTCGACCACCCCTCCATGAGACAGAGAACACTCGATAATGCAAGTCCCACAGCGTGGTTTATTTCCAGCTAGCTGGGGTCCAAGAATCTGCCCAGCGCGGCGGGTTTCAACAAGGACCCCGAGCACTCAAAGCCATGGGTTTATCGAGCATTTTCAAGGCACTTTTTCATAGCTACAGACCTATCTTGCGCCCCACTTTGACAGTTTCACTTTTTGCCACCCCGGCGTGTCACCCTGGTGGTTAAGGGAGATTTAGGTCTAGAAGAAACTTAACTTGAGTGACATTTCCCTCCACCTCGGCCTCCTTCAGTTTTATGGTGGGGAGGGCGACCTTAGGCTTCAAGGAACTGAGCTATTCATCTCTGGAAATTGGGCTATGGAGAAGATGACTTCTTTGTTGTCAATCACTAGGACATTTGTGAACCGAGGGAGACTCCTGTCTTGCAGGATTGCTGTGATCTCTGCAAGTTAACTCTTTGTTTTTTATGAACATCTGGTCCCGGTGGCGCCACCGCCACCGCCTAAGCGCCCCGGTGGTAGAGGAGTAAGTTGCTTTTTCAGGTTGGAGCTAGTTCCTCTTATCTCGAGTCACGTACGCAGTAGGGCCTGTTAGCGATGCTCAGGAAAATGGCTTCCCGGCCTTCAGGATGGCCATTCTTATGCTCACCCACTCTTACAGCGCAAGGTGCCAGCTTTTGCTTTGCCAAGATGGCTGTACTTCTGACAGGGCTAGGCTCGAGGTGGGTACGGTCTTGTTTTTCTTGGCCTCCACACCCGGAGCTGGTTTCCGGGACTTGTTTCTAAGTCCCCTGGGGGAAGGGGATCAGGG
The DNA here is from genome assembly GCF_922984935.1 of Meles meles. Taxonomy (NCBI): domain Eukaryota; kingdom Metazoa; phylum Chordata; class Mammalia; order Carnivora; family Mustelidae; genus Meles; species Meles meles. The sequence goes on from NW_025721128.1 coordinate 737,392, forward strand.
ACAGTCTAGGGGTTAAACAACAAAGTTCTTGTTTCACCTCCATGGAAGCCTCTGGCTCAAATAAAAAATATCAAATAGGGCCTTACAAGACCTCACTGGCAGCACTCCAGACTTAGATACTGGGTTGAGCCCTTGTTTCAACCAGTAACCAGTGTTTTCCTTTGGGTTTTGCATAGAAGTGCCTCTTCTTAACTGCCGGATTGCTAGATGAATGAGGCAGAGTCTATGATCCTTAACTCCACTTGCTGCACCTGTATTAACTCTTCTTTGGAAATAAGAACCCATAGAGATAGGGGCACCTGGCTGGCTCGGTCGGTAGAACACACGACGCTTGATCTCGGGGTTGTGAGTTCGAGCCCCGCACTGGGTGCAGAGATTCCTTTCTTTTTTTTTTTTTTTCTCCCCCCCCCCCCCCTAAAGATTGTATTGATTTATTTGGCAGACAGGGGTCAGAAGTAGGCAGAGAGACACGCAGAGAGAGAGGAGGAAGCAGGCCCCCCGCGGAACGGAGAGCCCAATGTAGGGCTCGATCCCAGGACCCTGGGATCATGACCTCGGCCAAAGGCAGAGAACTTTAACCCACTGAGCCACCCAGGCGCCCCAAGGTGCAGAGATGACTTAATAAAAATCTTTAAAGACAGAAGAGGGGGGAGAGAAAGGAGAAGGAGTAGGGCCCCTGATAATAAAAGGCAAACACTAAGCTACTTGGCTAGAAGAAACCCTTAACCCTCCACAACCTTTGCCCCCTTCCCCAGCTGGGGGAGGGGCTCAGACTAATTTACTCATCTGTATTCTTTGATTGATTGATTGATTGATTGATTTGACAGAGAGAGAGAGAGAGAGAGAGAGATCACCAATAGGCCGAGAGGCGGTGGGGCCGGGCGGGGGGGGGGGGGGGGGGGGGGGGGGGGCAGGCTCCCTACTGAGCAGAGAGCCCGATGTGGGGCTCGAACCCAGGACCCTGGGATCATGATCTGAGCCGAAGGTGGAGGCTTAACCCACTGAGCCACCCAGGTGCCCCTCACGTGTATTCTTGGATGCCCACCGATGCCAGGTCAATTTGAGAGAGAATGAGACTATTGGGTTAGACTCTACTGTTACTATTCCTTACAAGTGTACTTGGGGATAAAATCAATGATGCCATATGGTACCAAACCGTGTAGAGAAATATCCAAGCCCTCAGAGAGGGAACTCTCTCTGAGACCCCCACCATTGGCACTAGGGACCAAAAATTGCGATCTGCCCTGTCTCAGATCCTTCCATTCCAAAGCCTCCACTGCACCCTCATTCAGCTTGAAGCAGTTATAGAAGGCAGACCTCTGCCCCTGTTCCATAGCAATGGAATGAAGGATTGACCATGGGGAATGATAACAGGGGAAAACAGAGCATGTCTGACTCCCTGTTGTTTCTAGTCCCTTTTAACCTACAGGGGAAAAGCCTCTGTTGAGCCCGGCACATAGGCATGTTACCGCTAAGATGTACAGAAACTTCTTTACCATAAACCTACCTCCCCTGAGGAAATAAAAGAATAGCCACAGCATAACTTGACAGGGGTGGTGGGAGGGATGGATGGAAACCATGCCCCATAAGGTAAATGGGCTGATGCTGGCTGAAAGCTCCAAGCCTGTTTTTCAGAAAATTGGTTCCCCCTACTGAGCTACCGTCTCGTTTCAGGCCTTGCTACCAAATACCAGGCATCTCTGCAGAAGTCTGGACTGAAGGTCGACGGATGGGGCTGCAGCTTATCAACAAGCAGGGCCCTGATACTCCTTACCTGAGAGAAGGAGCCTGAGACCCCGTTCCGGTTAGACCAGCTCTCACAGCATGCCCACAGCCCCTTCTCCTTCTCCTAAGGTAACCTCCTGACATAAGGGACTCAATGATCCTCCTTCTCAGGTCAAGTCTCCACCCCAAAGTAAACATGGGGATAGAGGGTCCATAGGATGTTTCCCCACTGTGCAGGCTCCATCGTTCCCCGTGAATAATCGTTCATGTCCCTGCCCTTTTTCTTTTGAAGTTTGATTGTTATTTAGTAAGTTAGTTGGTTATTTCAGAGAGAGAGAGAGAGAGAGAGAGAGAGAGCGCGCGCGAGAGCGCGAGCGAGCGCACACGCATGAACACACGAGTGGGGGGAGGGACAGAGGGAGAGGGAGAAGACTCCCCACTGAGCAGGGAGCCCCAGAGGGGCAGGGCTCAGTCTCAGTACCCTGAGATCATGACCTGAGCTGAAGGCAGACGCTTCATAGACTGCGGCGCCCCTCCATTCCTTTTTTTTTGGGGGGGGGGGGAGAACAACATGACATACTTTTATGTTTTAAAAAATTCCATTCATTCATTCATTTTCCATTATCTGTGGACCCAATGCAGGGCTTGAACTCATGATCCTGACTGAGATCAGATTCACAGTCCTGTGCTCTTTTGACTGAGCCAGCCAGGTGCTCCCTCCAGTGCATTTTTTTAAACAACCCAGGGATCAAGGCTCGGAGTGACCATTTGCCCAATGAGACCCACACTCACCCCTCTGTGCAGAGGTGCTATCTGTGGAGCTGGTTTATGGTTCCCCATCTTCCCTCCTTCTTTTAGTGGACAGAAAGTGGCGTGTGAAACAGCCAGTGGCTATGTGGAAATGAGACAGAGGGTTTCCCTTGGAAAGCAGGTGGGAGAGGGAGGACCGGTCGAGGGATAATCAATCAACTGTTCCCGTCGCCTTAGAGGAGTGGGCTTGCTCGGCCCTGTAACTCGGTGGATGAGTGAGAACTGTCCCCTGTCAGGCCACTCTTAAGCTCTTATCCCTTATCACTCCATGCCTGTGTTTGCCTTCTGACCCCTAAGACACCAGCGTCATCAGTCCATGCCTGTGTTTGGCCTCTCCGTCCTAAGACACCACCATCCTGTGTTTCCTGTCCCTCTCTCCGACTGACCCAGCCACACCATGCCACACCCTCCTACCTGCACCACCCCCCCCCCCCCCTTGGAAGGCTTTCAGGTCAGACGTCATCCTCCACATCCATGATTCCCAAAGGGTTTACCGGCATTTCCTGGGTTAGGAAAAGGAGGGGACTCTTTTTGCCCCCAGATAAGGTCAGCTCTTGAGACACGCTCTGTCTCCTTCCCCCTTGCCTCCTCCCTCCCGAAGTTTGCAAGCCACAGCCTAAGGGTTGGGGGATTTGAAGCACGCCATTCAAAGGAGAGAAGCCCCAGGCTCTGACTTTAACAGAAAACTTTCTGCATTTGAATGAAACGATTTGATTGAATGAGGCCCATGAGAATGGATCACCCTGAACCTCCCTTCAGCGGTCCTCCCATCCCCCACGCCCCACCCCTGCCGTCTTCAGGTCGAATGGAGAGCAGTAGGCTGGGGGTGGGGATGGCGGGGGGGAGGGGGGGAGGGGGTGTGGCGGGCGTGGTGGTGGTGGTGGTGGTGGTGGTGGTGCTGTTCATCCTAAGTAGTGAACGAGGCCCCGGGTCCCTAGGAAAAAAGTCACGGTCGGGTACAGATGAGTTGGTCTCTCAGGCAAAGTGGTCCAACTGTGGGCAACAGTTCTGTGGATGAGGGGAGATTTTTTTCTGGGATCATGCTCACATAGACGTCCCCGGCTGAGAAGAGGGCAGGGGGAGCCCTGGTAGGGGGAGGCGGACCCAGATCCGGAGCTCTGGACTATTTTTACTGCCTGCCCCCGGGTTGGGGGGGGTGGGGGGGTGGGGGCTGAGGGTGGTGGGGTCCGCTCACGCTGACTCCTGCAGCTCAATTCATTCTGGGAACCTTCTATTTTTTTCTGCGGAGGTGCCAGGTGCTGCGACGGCCAAAGCTCAACTCTTCTCTTTGCCTAGTTCTTTTTTTTTTTTTTTTTTTTTAAAGATTTTATTTATTTATTTGACAGAGAGAGATCACAAGCAGGCAGAGAGGCAGGCAGAGAGAGTGAGAGGGAAGCAGGCTCCCTGCCGAGCAGAGAGCCCGATGCGGGACTCGATCCCAGGATCCTGAAATCATGACCCGAGCCGAAGGCAGCGGCCCAAACCACTGAGCCACCCAGGCGCCCCATTTTTTTTTTTTTTTAATATTTTATTTATTTGACAGAGAGAAATCACAACTAGACAGAGAGGCAGGCAGAGAGAGAGAAGGAGGCAGGTTCCCCGCGGAGCAGAGAGCCTGATGCGGGGCTCGATCCCAGGACCCTGAGACCATGACCTGAGCCGAAGGCAGAGGCTTTAACCCACTGAGCCACCCAGGCGCCCCTCTTTGCCTAGTTCTTAAAAGGCCTGATTCTCCTGTCTTCCTGGTAGAGGGACCGAGCCACACCCTCCCATCCTGCCGGACACCCCGTGCAAATACTTCCACTTGAAGAGGGCTTTCACCTCGTTCCGAAAGTAAACAAACTACACCCACCCACACCCATCCCGTGGTCACCAATCCCTAAAACCAACCCACAGAAACCCAGCGGGTCTTCTGCAGCCCAAGGTGCTTTAGAGAGTCACTCTCTTCAACACACCTTAGGCTCAAGGACGTGCTGCTGTCTCTCTTTCTCTGGCACAATTCCATCCAGGGATGAGCCTCGTACTGTATCGGCAAGATACAGTGCTCCTGGGAGCCGGGGACAGCAGACAACACTCACCGGATGATAGCACCCTACCTTTGGAATGACGTCCATACCTAAGCATGGTCTCTGGAAATCTTTGACATTGGCGTGCCTCTGCCGAGATCATTGCTTGGGACACTCCAGCCTCTAGAGCCGATCTTGTCTATGTTCCTCTGACCGTTACTTGCCCTTACTGTTCGCCTGATATTTTGCCTGATTGTTTATGGAGAGATTATATCCCTTCTGGCAAGAGCTGAATGTGAATCCTCTGCTCACCCCACCATGGAGAAGAATATGCACAGGCCCACACCCCTCTTCTCCTTCTCCACCATGTTGATGGAAAATGTGGGCCGCCCTCCCTCCGTCCTGTCAAAACCCAAACCTGAGATAAGGTTTAGATGTAAAGGAAACCAGAATACTGTGTTGAACTACAGACACTTCTTTTTTTTTTTTTTTTTTTTAGATTTTATTTACTTATTTGACAGACAGAGATCACAAGTAGGAAGAGAAGCAGGCAGAGAGAGAGAGGAGGAAGCAGGCTCCCTGTGAGCAGAGAGCCTGATGCGGGGCTCGACCCCAGGACCCTGGGATCTTGACCTGAGCCGAAGGCAGAGGCTTAACCCACTGAGCCACCCAGGCGCCCCAACTACAGACACTTCTAAAACGTAGCAGCAGGGGCGCCTGGGTGGCTCAGTGGTTTAGGCCACTGCCTTCGGCTCAGGTCATGATCTCAGGGTCCTGGGATCGAGTCCCGCATCGGGCTCTCTGCTCGGCAGGGAGCCTGCTTCCCTCTCACTCTCTCTGCTTGCCTCTCTGCCTACTTGTGATCTCTCTCTGTCAAATAAATAAATAAAATCTTAAAAAAAAATAAAATATTTAAAACGTAGCAGCAGCATCAGCAGCAGCAGCAGAAAACACACACCCCCCCCCCCCAACTGCAGGTGCAAGGAGGGAGAGATAACTCTCCCCCCTTTCTCCCCTGAAGCATCCTCTGCCCATTCCCCTGGGAGATGTCTCCCCTATCGCAGAAGGGGGAGTGAGTGACATCCTTTTTTCTTTCTTTCTTTCTTTCTTTCTTTCTTTCTTTCTTTCTTTCTTTCTTCTTCTTCTTCTTCTTCTTCTTCTTCTTCTTCTTCTTCTTCTTCTTTTTTGAGTGAGTGAGTGAGTGAGAGAGAGGGGGGGGGAACACACACACACACGCATGTATATATGTATATACGCACATATATGTATATGTGTACACACACGCACGCACACACATCTATTCTGGGCGTGCGGAAGCAGGGGGAGGGGCAGGGCAGGCAGAGGGAGAGGGAGAAGCAGGCTCCCCGCTGAGCAAGGAGCCTGAAGTGGGACTCGATCCCAGGAATGTGGGATCAGGACCTGAGCCAAAGGCAGCCGCTTACCCTTAAGGGACTAAGCCACCCAGATACCCTGTGAGGGACATTCTTATCTTCAAGGACAGGAAGTTGAGAATGAACATGAGAATTCTGGACAAACTGATCTTGTTTGTTTGTTTGTTTGTTTGTTTGTTTCTTTCTTTCTTTCCTCCAAAATCGTGTGTTCTTGTAGACTCCCCACACAGTGTAGTTACTCTGCCACAATCGCCTCTTCTTTTTTTTTTTTTTTTTTTTAAGATTTATTTATTTATTTGACAGAGAGAGAGATCACAAGTAGGCAGAGAGGCAGGCAGAGAGAGAGGAGGAAGCAGTCTCCCTGCAGAGCAGAGAGCCCGATGCGGGGCTCGATCCCAGGACCCTGAGATCATGACCTGAGCCGAAGGCAGCGGCTTAATCCACTGAGCCACCCAGGCGCCCCACAATCGCCTCTTCTTGTTCAACCCAATATACCAGCAACTAGGATTTGCTCCTTCTCAGGGTCTGGCTTTCCTCGGGAGGGCTTTTTCATGGGACACTTTTAGGAAACAAATTTGTAGGCTCCTTTTCCTGTTACTCTGTCTCATGTCAATGTCATCCTTAGGGTCTGCCACCAACCCTGAGGTCTTCCTTTCCAGCATCTTTGAATCCTCCCTCCTTCATGACCTCGTTCCTTCCGTGCACAGCCCTCCGCTCGGCTCCCGTGCCCCCCCCCCCCCCCACCAAGGCCAGACATATGGGTGATGGCCTCTCCAAGCTAAACATACTCTTACTGTATGACACAGCAATCCTGCTCCTTGGTATGCATCGATGACCCAAACGAGTTGAAGATGGATGTCTGCACAGAAACCGACACGCAGACGTTCACGGCCCCTTCACTAGGAACGGCTTGAACCTGGAGGCAATCAAGAAGTCCCTCAGGAGGAGAATGGATCCAGAGACTGGGGTACATCCAGGCCACGAAAGAAATGGCTCTCGGGGCTTTGGAAAGAGATGAGCGAGCTCTGGGGAGCTATGGGGAGCCAGGTAGGGAAACTCCCGCGTGTCTTGCTGACTGAGAGAAGCCGGTCAGAAGAGAAGAGGTGAACCCACCTCACGGTTCCAACTCCATGTGACATGCTGAAGGAGGCCAAACGATGGAGAGGGTCACGAGATCAGTAGGCTGGAGAGCCGAGTATGAACTGTAGCAGACAGCATCATGGACGGACAGGTGTGGGCAGAGGGTTTCTCCCCCTCTTGGACCAGGTTTGGCTTCAAAGGAGTGCAGCCCAAATTGGAACCAAAGGAGGCAGGATGCTTCCCGAAAAATCTCAAGGAAAAGTACTGCAAGCAACAGGAATAGCTACTGGTCAGGCTCTGGAGGAAAGGGTGGAGAGATTCAGCCCGTTGGCCTGAAAGTTGGCGGTAACTGTCTTCTCCCAGAATATGGAGGCATCGGAGTAGTTCTAGATGACGTGGAGTATTTTCTTACTTAGGGACGGTGACATTCTGAGGAAATATAGAGACTGAAAAAAAATCATGATTGCGATGGCATCCCGTGAAACTACTCAGTCCACTGAAGTGGTGAAATCTTGCCCCGTGTGAGTAATTTCCATGGCAGGCAGGCGAAAGGGACAACAAAGATCCATCGGCTGCCAGGGGTTTTGGTGGGGGTGGAGGGTGTGGGGTGGGGGGGCGGGGGGGAGGGTGCAGGTGGGTGGGTAGGGTGACTAGGCAGAGCACAGAGGATTTTTAAGGCGGTGGAACCATTCAGAGAGCTACTGTGGTGGTGAGATACCTTTGTCGAAACCCACAGAAGGAGGGGTGCCTGGGTGGCTCAGTGAGTCAAGTCTCTGCCTTCGGCTCTGGTCATGACCTCCGGGTCCTGGGATCGAGCCCCGAATCGGGCTCTCTGCTTGGCGGGGAGCCTGCTTTCCCCTTTCTCTCTGCCTACTTGTGATCTGTCTGTCTGTCTGTCTGTCTGTCCGTCCGTCTCTCTCTCTCTCTCTCTCTCTCTCTCTGTCAAATAAATAAATAAAATCGTTATAAAAAGGAAAACAAAACCCCAGAGAATGGACAATGTTGGGCTCTGAGTGGGTGATGATGATGCCTCAGTGTGGATTCATCCCTTGTAAGCGATACACCAGGTTTGCCACGGATGGTCGGTTGGTCGGTAGGCTTCTGGGGGAGTGGGAAGCTCTCAGGGAGCAGGCCTGTGCCTCTGAGTGTTGGGGGGCGGGGCAGGGGCCAGTGAGCCGTGACCGATGGCAGAGCAGGTGCCCTGTGGGTACTGCCCGTATTCTCCAGTGAATTTGGCTGTGAACCCAAAACCACTCAGAATAAGTAAATAAGTAAGTAAGTAAGTGAATAAACAAATAAATACAAACAAAGGCCCATGAAACGTGCGTGCGCGCACGCGCGCACGCACACGCACACACGCACACACACACACACACACACACACACACACACACACACACACGAAGGAACAAACCCCAAAACAGACAGACAGGCAGACCGGATGTGGAGCTGCCGGGGAAATGGCCAAGCAAGAATTGCAGAGATGGGTTTGGTGCAAAAGGGTGCTTTTCTTACAGCACGGGGACAGGACCTGTGGGCAGAAAGAGCCGTGCTGGGATTGTGAGGGGTCACTGGTGATACGGTTTCCAGTTAGTGGGGGTTAGGGATGAGGTCAGTCTCCAAGGAATGTGTGTATGGTGCGAGCAAGGTCTCCGAGACCTTGCGGGGCTCCCCGCTGTCAAGGTGAGGTGAGTCCCTCTTGTTTTAGCCAAGCGTGAGTCATGGGACCCTTTCGATGTGTGTCTGTGGACCCCGTGTTGGAAGAGGGATGTTAGCCTATCGTGGGCATGGGTGGCTGTCGGAGTGAAGGGACACTGACTAGAGCGAATCCTCACGGGTAAAGCATGGAACGAAATCCTTGAGGGAGTTGTAGGGGTGTTCCACCCTCTATGTGTGTCAGGGATTCATCAGTGGGTTACAAGTGGTCAGGGGACCTCGCTGTTGCCTCCTTTCTCTTGCCTTGGCTCTCTTCATCTGGTCCGAGTGACATTCCAGGTGGACAATCTCCCTGCTGGGGTGGGGGTGTTTGGTCGTGGTGGTGGACACACATTCTCCTCTACCTGCTTAGGGTCTGTGGCTGGGCCTAGGATGGCGACCGACAGAAGAGGTTCCCTGGAGAAGGGCATCCAACCGTGGGTAGGTGTTTGCCTGCCCAGGGGCGCCTTCCCAAGGGCCTAAAGACGGGGACTCGAGGGGTGCCTGGGTGGTTCGGTAGGTTGGGCCTCCGCCTTCCACTCAGGTCATGATCTCCGGGTCCTGGGATCGAGCCCTGCATCGGGCTCTCTGCTCGATGGGGAGCTTGCTTCCCGCCCCCCCCCCCGGCCCCCCCTCTCTGCCTACTTGTGATCTCTGTCTCTCCAATAAGTCAATAAGATAAAATCTTAAAAAAAAGAAGAAAAGAAAAGAAAAGAAAAATGAAAGACAAGACAAGACAAGACAAGACAAGACAAGACAAGACAAGACAGGGACTCGATCCACGAAGAACGGACAAGACCAGGGGGTTTGGGCAAGGGGCAGGCAGGCCGTGGCAAAGACAGCCCCGGGAGGACGGGGGTGGGGGTGGGGTTGGGGGGGGGGGGGCCTGGTTGAAGAAGTTTCATCGACATGGACGGTTCAGACCCTAATTCTCTGGCTCCCCTCTCCTGTCTCTGGTGATGGAGGCTGGCTTTCTGCTTCCTGGTTCCTACAAGGAGTGGAATTTGAGATAACTGACGTGCCACAGTGGGCACCTTTTCGGGGTGACAGGTTCTGGTTTCCTTCAGGGCAGTCTGGGGAAGTGGCTCACGGGTGGGTCCTGGTTCCTCGGGAATCCCTCTCCCCATCCCTGGTCCCGCCAGCCATCGCTGGCTCCTCTCTTTCCGGCCATTCCCGGGGCTCCTCCGCAGCGGCAGGGTGCCTGGGCATAGGCTCCTGGGCCTGGGTGTTGAAAAGAAAATCGGAAGTTTCCCTGCCATTCGACCCTGGGCCCTGCAGAGTTTGTCCTTGCTACGGTTCTTCTGTCTTTCTTTTTCTTTTTCTTTTTTTTTTTTTAAGATTTATTTATTTATCTGACAGACAGAGATCACAAGCAGGCAGAGAGGCAGGCAGAGAGAGAGCAGGAAGCAGGCCTCCTGCTGAGCAGAGAGCCCGAGGTGGGGCTCGATCCCAGGACCCTGGGATCATGACCTGAGCCGAAGGCAGAGGCTTTAACCCACGGAGCCACCCAGGCGCCCCTTCTTCTGTCTTTTTAATCGCCTCTGGGATGATCAGGGATGGACTCCCTGCCTCTCAACCCCAGACTTCATGTCCCTTTGGAATTAGACATAAAACGGCCTCGCTGGTTTTCTGAGTCGGTGGCCTTGTCGTAGACACGACCTGCTCGAAGGGACCTGACCCTGAAAATCTTGGATTTCTTCCTTGCCCTTGGCTGTGTGGCAGACTTCCCATACGGAATGGATTGTACACCCCCCCACCCCCCCCCACCCCCGTTCTCCTAGTGACCCTGATCCGACCTCTGGGAGCGTTTCCTCATTTTGTCTCTCTCTGAGCAACACCCTCTACCACTACCACCACCCCCCCCCCCCCCACCTCCCACTCCCGGCTGATCCCTCAGGCCTCTGTGTGTCCTTTGCCCTTGGGTCCCCTTCAGAGGGTGTTTCACAGAGTCTAGGGTTTTAATTTTGGTGACTTCCAACCCCTCCGTTTCTTTTTTTTACGGATCGCGCCTCAGGTGTCCAGTCTTAAACCCTCTTTGCCTGGCCCTAGATCCCCAGCTTTCCCCCTAGAATCCTCCCCCAACACACACACACACACACACACACACACACACACACACACACACACGTGTGTTCCGGTGTTCTGTTTCCCATGGAAGTGTGAGATCCGTTTGGAGTTCACATTTGTAGGAGGGGTGAGATCTGCCTGTTTGGATGGAAGCTTTCCTCTTCCTCTTTCTTTCTTTCTTTCTTTCTTTCTTTTCCCTCCTTAAAAAAGAATGTTGTTGTTGTTGTTGTTGTTGGTGGTGGTGGTGGTGGTGGTAGGGAGGGAGGACGAAGGAAGGAAGGAGCGAAGGACCCGAAAGGAGGGTCAGGGAGAGGGAGGTGAGAAGCAGAGTCTCTGCTGAGTAGGGAGCCCCAGTGGATGGATGCGGGGCTCGATCCCAGGACCCAGAGATCATGACCTGAGCTAAAGGCAGAGACGTTTCACCGACCGAGCCACTCAGGCACCCCAGTTGTCTTGTTTCTTTGCCTGCCTGCCTGCCTGCATGTTGGGTCTGTGGATGTCTGATGACTGACTGTCCTCTGATTTCGTGGGGAGGTGGGCCATGTTTCCTCCTTTGAACGGCCTTTGCGCTTGGGCATATCTCTTTCGGTATCTGTTCCGTGCCATCGATTCATCGACCGACCGACCGTGTCTGTCTGTCTGCCAACATCGCAGGGTCTCCATGGCCTCTGCAAAGAAAGCATTCGACCAGGGGCGACTTTATTTCCGATTTTTGCTTTGTTTTCCTTTGTTGTGTTTGACAGACATCGCCATAGCGGTTCAAATTTCTTGGGCGTGTCAGCTCTGTACACCCACCCAGGGTGGCCCTGGAACTCAGGACCCCCACAGATCAAGAGTTGCCTTCCTTGGGGGTCCTCCGGACCGAGCCAGCTAGGTGCCCTGAAAGACGTGTCCTTGAAACACAGGTGTGAAGTCTGCGCCCATGAACTTTGCACTGGGAAACCTTATTTGGATCGTCACACTCTTGGGGAAATACTGCTGAAAGAACGTCGTGTAGCCAACGATGGAGGAACCGACTTGGGAGGAAAACCTTCTTTTCCAGGTTCTGCTGTTTGGTCAATTCTCTCGACTCAATAGGGGCCCAGCCTTCAGAGTCACAGTATTTGCTTGATGTCTCTCTTGTCTGCGTTTTCCTCGTGTACTTTTATAGTGAGTGCTCCGGATGGATGGTTGACAGAGAACAGTTTACATCCCGGGGCATGTGTGTGTGTGTGTGTGTGTGTGTGTGTGTGTGTGTGTGTGTGTGAGAGAGAGAGAGAGAGAGAGAGAGAGAGAGAGAGAGGGAGGGAGAGGTGTGTGTGTGGGGGGGGGGCACGGCGGGGGTGAGATGGGTAGGGATTGTTGCAAAGTGGGATCAGGGATTCACGGAGGTGAGAAGGCGGCAAAGAGAAAGGCTTGGAAAGGAAGCCATGAAAAAGCCCATGTTCAAATGGTGAAGTTTCATGGGAGAAGAGTTACCTCTAATCAAAGGCATTCTTGCTGGACAGTAGCTTCTGCCCTCTCCGCTGGGGGATAGGAGGGCCAAGGTTTTGAAAGGTTCCTCCTGGGCTTTTGTAAAGCACAAAAGCGCCAGAGCACCTAGACAGGATGCTGCTGCTCTGTTGCCCTCTAGTGTCCTCTCCCCCTGCCACCGCTGTTTCTGTTTTCCTCTGACCCCACTTCCTGCCCAGGGGTGTTTATCTTGGATAGATAATGCTGCTGCTGCTGCTGCTGCTGCGCGCGCGCGTGCGTGCGTGCGTGCGTGCGTGTGTGTGTGTGTGTGTGTGTGTGTGTCTTCAAGGTTTTATATTTTTAGGTAATCTCTCCACCCATCCATCCAGCGTGGTGCTGGAACTCAGGACCCCCCCCCCCCCCCGCAGGTCAAGAGTCGCAGTCGTGTGGTCCTCAGAGGGAGCCAGTCAGGCGCCCCGAGATACGTGTACTTGAAAATCCAGCAAACAAAGAAAAGAACCAACGAATAAAGTTTTTTGTTTTTTGTTTTTTTTTCCTTCACAGGCCGGGGGAAGTTCTACGCCTTGTCCCCCCCCCCCCGCCACACATCAGGGGATAGTTAGTTCATCATCAATATTTACCTCTTCTCAAGCACCGGCCCCTCCCCTCCCCGCCCCGCCCCGCCCCGCCCCGCCCCGCCGCCGTGTCCTAGAGTTGGACCGCGCGGCTGTTCCGGAACTGGATTTCTTCAGTGAATGGCTATTTTAACTCTCTCTCTCTCTCTCTCTCTCTCTCTCTCTCTCTCTCTCTCCCTCCCTGTTTTTTTTTTTTTTTTCTTCAAGATTTTATTTGTTTGACAGAGAGAGGTCACAAGTAGGCAGAGAGACAGACAGAGAGAGAGGGGGAAGCAGGCTTCCCGCTGAGCAGAGAGTCTGATGTGGGGCTCGATCCCAGGACCCTGAGACCATGACCTGAGCTGAAGGCAGAGGCTTCACCCCCTGAGCCACCCAGGCACCCCTATTTTAACTCTCTTCCTCCCCATTCCGTGCCGCCTCCCTGCCGTCCCACCCCCCCTCCACTGCCCCCCACCCCCGCCCCGGGGTTTATTCCGCTTTTGGTCACGGATGCCACGACCCTGCCTTGGCACCGATGTTCCCCACAGCTGTTTGTTGTCCTTAGACATCATCGTGGTACGGGCAGAGACAGGTTCAGTGAGCACCTTTCTGGGGGTGTGTGTCAGTCACCCCCTTTCCGTCCTCCCGAGGTGTCATCGTTGGCTTCAGAGTAGACCTCCTGCCCTTGAAATGCTAGGAAAAAAACGGTTCATCCGTTGTTGGTTTAGGAGTGCGCGCGTGTGGGATGCCTGGGGGGGGGGGGGGGGCCTCAGTAGATGAAGCCTCTGCCTTCAGCTCAGGTCACGATCTCAGGGTCTTGGGATCGAGTCCCGCATCGGGCTCTCTGCTGGACAGGGAGGCTACTTCCTCCTCTCTGTCTCTCTGCCTGCTCGTGATCTCTGTCTGTCAAATAAATAAATAAAATCTTCAACAACAACAACAACAACAACAACAACAACAACAACAACAACAACAACAACAACATTAAAGGAGTACTCGCGTGGGTCTCGGTTTTACAGTCCCTGCCCGGGGACATTTGTCTAAGTCCTCCCGGAGGCCCGGGCGCCCGCTTGCTCACATGCCACAGTGGGAAGCTGGTGCCTCCAGGCCTGCCGGGCCGCCGGGGGTGGGGGTGGGGTGGGGTGGGTGGGTGGGTGTGTGTGTGTGTGTGTGTGTGTGTGTGTGTGTGTGTGTGTGTCCCCCGTGGCGAATCGGGCCCCCCCCTTCCGGCGGCAGCGGCCCGGACGCGTTCCCCAAGTCTCCCCTGGGCGAGCTGGAGTCGCGCCGTGCCTGCCGTGAGCTGCCGAGGCTGACGCCCCGGGGCCGCGCGCCCCTCCGAAGTGGGCCGGGAGGGGATCGGGCGGCCTGGCGGCCGGCCTCGCGACTGTCACTGGCCCTGCGTTCCGGATCTGCCTCGGTGTCTTTCGTGGCGGTTGTCTGGCGGCACCTGGCGGCCGCTTTTATATAGCGTCTCCCCGCCGGAACGTGGGCGATGTCGGCAAGGGATGGCATTTGGCCGCGGTCCCCAAGCTGGAGTTCCGGGAGGCCGGCGACACTAGAGCGATCGTCCCCGCGGTCTCTGGGGCGTCGGCGCGCGATCGGCTCGCGGGAGATTGAAACCCCAGGTATATGGGGGAGCAGCGGCGCCGCCCCCGCCGTCGCCGCCTTCTCCTCCTCCTGGCTCTCGCGGAGGGGTGTTGGGGGCTTCCTGGAGGGGTCGACCAGCACCCGCCGGTGCCCCCTCCTCCGCCCGCCTGCCCGCCGGCGTGGGAATGGGAGACAGTGTGTGCGTGCGGTGCGAGGACGCCGTTCGGCCTGTGGCTCTGGTCGTTCATCGGGCCTTCCGTGTCCCACGTGTCCCTTGTGTCCCGTGTCACACTCGGGCGGTTGGGGACCGGCCCGAGCCTCGCCGGGAAGCCGGTGGATGGCGCGAGGGGTCCGTCCGCGGGCACGCGTGGGGTCCTGGTCGTCGCCCCCGATTTTCTCACCAAGTTTTCCGAGGCCCGCTGCGTAAGGTGGGGACCGGCTCGGACCGGCTCGGACCGGGCCGGGCCGGCCGTGCGGGCGGCGCCACGCCGCGAGGGGAGGCACGGGCCGCGATGTCCATGGAGGTCGGGCCATCAGGGGGCGCCTCCGCGGGTCCGCCCCCTCTCCCAGTCCCAGCCCGGGAGCCGGCGACCGCTCGGACCGGCTCGGACCGGCTCGGACCGGCTCGGACCGGGCCGTGGCGGCCGTGCGGCGCCACGCGGCGAGTGGAGGCACGGGCCGCGAGGGAGAGGGAGAGGGAGAAGGAGGCGAGGGCCGGCAGGTCCCTCCGCAGAACTTGATTTTTTTTTGAGGGCCGGCAGGTCCCTCCGCAGAACTTGATGATTTTTTTTTTGAGGGCCGGCAGGTCCCCTCCGCAGAACTTGATTTTTTTTGAGGGCCGGCAGGTCCCTCCGCAGAACTTGATTTTTTTTTTGAGGGCCGGCAGGTCCCTCCGCAGAACTTGATTTTTTTTTGAGGGCCGGCAGGTCCCTCCGCAGAACTTGATTTTTTTTTTGAGGGCCGGCAGGTCCCTCCGCAGAACTTGATTTTTTTTGAGGGCCGGCGGGTCCCTCCGCAGAACTTGATTTTTTTTTGAGGGCCGGCAGGTCCCCTCCGCAGAACTTGATTTTTTTTTTGAGGGCCGGCGGGTCCCTCCGCAGAACTTGATTTTTTTTGAGGGCCGGCGGGTCCCTCCGCAGAACTTGATTTTTTTTTGAGGGCCGGCAGGTCCCCTCCGCAGAACTTGATTTTTTTTTTGAGGGCCGGCAGGTCCCTCCGCAGAACTTGATTTTTTTTTGAGGGCCGGCAGGTCCCCTCCGCAGAACTTGATTTTTTTTTTGAGGGCCGGCAGGTCCCCTCCGCAGAACTTGATTTTTTTTTTTTGAGGGCCGGCGGGTCCCTCCGCAGAACTTGATTTTTTTTGAGGGCCGGCGGGTCCCTCCGCAGAACTTGATTTTTTTTTGAGGGCCGGCGGGTCCCTCCGCAGAACTTGATTTTTTTTTTTGAGGGCCGGCGGGTCCCCTCCGCAGAACTTGATTTTTTTTGAGGGCCGGCGGGTCCCTCCGCAGAACTTGATTTTTTTTTGAGGGCCGGCGGGTCCCTCCGCAGAACTTGATTTTTTTTTTTGAGGGCCGGCGGGTCCCCTCCGCAGAACTTGATTTTTTTTGAGGGCCGGCGGGTCCCTCCGCAGAACTTGATTTTTTTTCTAAGTCCCGACTTGGGGACGACAGGCGGACCAGGGGAGGAGCTACCCGGCCAGGCCCGGGCGGCTCCACCTCCCTCGAGTCCGTGGTCGGTCCCGGCTGCCCGCTCCCCCACGCTCCAGGGGGTCGACCAGATGGCCCTGGGGGTTCCGTGGGGCGCCCCCCCCCCCCCCGCTCTTTGCAGGGTAATGGAGCAGTGTTTGGGGCCAGTGGCCGGGCCACGGTCCCACGAGGTCCCGGTGACCCGTGGCTAGGCCCCGCCAGATGGCGTAGCTATTTTGTCCCCGGAAAGGAGCAGGTTTTGTTGCCAGGTAGGTGCTGACACGCTGTTTGAGTGACTCGCCTTAGCGATGTGGGCCTCTGGGTGCGTGCGGGGCTCTGGGCTTGGCCGTGGTGCCAAATCCGGCTCGGCCCTCGCTCGTTGGAGCCGTCCGCGTGGGCCTGTGCGCCGGCTCTCGTGCCCCCAGCTGGTCCCGGGCTGTGGTGCCACCTCTGGTCTCCAGCACCCGAGGGCGGCGTGGGCAAGTGGCGTGGGTCCTTTATCCCGTTCACTCCACGCTGTGGGCGCCCGGCTGCGGCCGTGGTAACCCCCGCTCCGTTCCGCAAGGCTCCGTGCCACGTGTCAGGCGTTCTCCTTGGGTTGCCCGGCTGCTCTTGCCCTGGGCTCGAGGGGTGCCGGCGAGGCTGAAAGCAGGTCCCTCTGGTCGGTTGTCGTCGCCAGGCGTTTCCCCCCTTGGGTTCCTCCTTGGGCACGTTTTCGCTGATCGATGTGGTGATGTCGCGTTCTCCCGGGCCGGGTCTAAGCCGCGTCAGACGAGGGACGGACATTCATGGCGAATGGGACCGCTCTTCTCGTTCTGCCCGTGGGCCCCTCGCTCCTCCTCCTCCTCTGCCACCCGCTGCCGTGGGGGGGTGTTGAGGGGAGGGTGCGGGGGGGTTTGTGGGCTCCGGCCCGACTCTGCTTTCCCACGGTTCTCGCCTCAGGGCGCCCGTGGGTGTGGGGTCCAGCTGACGCAGCGGACACTCTCGCTTGCCGCTCTCGGCTCCTTCACGCGGGGTGAGCCGCCCTCCCTGTGTCGGGGAGGGCCATCCCGAGGCCGCGCTGCTCACCGCCCGGGCGTGCTGAGCGCGTGGCGCCTGGCCCTCTGTGGTGCCCCTGGAGCGCTCCAGGTTGTCTCAGGTGCCTGAGGCCGAGCGGTGGCGTCGTTTCCCGTTCCCAGCGACCCCCTCGGGCTGCCGCTGTCGGTGGTGTGTCCGGAGAGCGGGTGGTGGAAGTCGGTAAGGGAGGCCCACCCGCCCCCCTCTGTGGGGGTGCGGGCACCTCGTCGTCCTCTGGTGCGCGTCGTGCCAGGGCGGTGTGTGTGGACAGGACTTGGTGGGGCGTGTGAGTGACCGCGCCGGGCCGAGCCAGCGCTGCGGCGCCTGGCCAGCCGAGGGCTGCTGCTTCTCTTTGCCCGGCATGCCGTGCCCGTCTCCGCTCCTCTCGTGGCCTCGGTGTGGAGGCCTGAGGTCCCTTCCGGGCGGGGATGGGAGCATGGCGTGCGTAGAAGAGGCAAAGGC
>NW_025721129.1:600000-753091 GCF_922984935.1 Meles meles
AGATGTGTTGTTG
The DNA here is from genome assembly GCF_922984935.1 of Meles meles. Taxonomy (NCBI): domain Eukaryota; kingdom Metazoa; phylum Chordata; class Mammalia; order Carnivora; family Mustelidae; genus Meles; species Meles meles. The sequence goes on from NW_025721129.1 coordinate 600,014, forward strand.
GTCTCCAGGTCCAAGGGCACATGGTGAGCCCATTGTCATGGTGCCTGCTTGTCCAAGCAATGAGAGGTGTTGTTGGTTGCCAGATCCAAGGGCACACGGTGAGCCTCAAGTCCAGTTGTCTGCTTGGCCTACCCGAGAGCTCTTTTCTTGGGCTCAGTATCCAAGGTCCCATGGTGATCCCACTCTCAAGGTGCCTGCTGGGCTTACCAGATACCTCAATTGTTGGTCTCCATGTCCATGAGCACATAGTGAGCCAGATGTCCAGGTGCATGCTTGGCCTAGTAGAGACGTGATGCTGTGGTTTCCAGGTCCATGGGCCCATGGTGGTCCAGCTTTGAAGTAGCCTACTTGGCTTATCATGGAGCTGCATTGTTGGTCTCCAGGTCCAAGGGCACATGGTGAGCCCATTGTCCTGGTGCCTGTTTGGCCAAGCAATGAGAGGCATTGTTGGTTGCCAGGTCCAAGGACACATGGTGAGCCTCAAGTCCAGTTGTCTGCTTGGCCTAGCCGAGAGCTCTTTTCGGCTCAGTATCCAAGGGCCCATGGTGAGCCCACTCTCAAGGTGCCTGCTGGGCTTACCAGACAGCTCACTTGTTGGTCTCCATGTCCATGGGCACATAGTGAGCCAGCTGTCCAGGTGCATGCTTGGCCTAGTAGAGACCTGGTGTTGTGGTTTCCAGGTCCATGGGCCCATGGTGATCCAGCTTTGAAGTAGCCTGCTTGGCTTATCATGGAGCTGCATTGTTGGTCTCCAGGTCCAAGGGCACATGGTGAGCCCACTGTCCTGGTGCCTGCTTGGCCAAGCAATGAGATGTGTAGTTGGTTGACAGGTCCAAGGGCACATGGTGAGCCCATTGTCATGGTGCCTGCTTGGCCAAGCAATGAGAGGCGTTGTTGGTTGCCAGGTCCAAGGACACATGGTGAGCCTCAAGTCCAGTTGTCTGCTTGGTCTAGCCATGAGCTCTTTTCTTGGGCTCAGTATCCAAGGACCCATGGTGAGCCGACTCTCAAGGTGCCTGCTGGGCTTACCAGATACCTCAATTGTTGGTCTCCATGTCCATGAGCACATAGTGAGCCAGATGTCCAGGTGCATGCTTGGCCTAGTAGAGACGTGATGTTGTGGTTTCCAGGTCCATGGGCCCATGGTGATCTAGCTTTGAAGTAGCCTACTTGGCTTATCATGGAGCTGCATTGCTGGTCTCCAGGTCCAAGGGCACATGGTGAGCACATTGTCTTGGTGCCTGCTTGGCCAAGCAATGAGAGGCGTTGTTGGTTGCCAAGTCCAAGGGCACATGGTGAGCATCAAGTCCAGTTGTCTGCTTGGCCTAACCGAGAGCTCTTTTCTTGGGCTCAGTATCCAAGGGCCCATGGTGAGCCCACTCTCAAGTTGCCTGCTGGGCTTACCAGACAGCTCACTTGTTGGTCTCCATGTCCATGGGCACATAGTGAGCCAGCTGTCCAGGTGCATGCTTGGCCTAGTAGAGACCTGATGTTGTGGTTTCCAGGTCCATGGGCCCATGGTGATCCAGCTTTGAAGTAGCCTGCTTGGCTTATCATGGAGCTGCATTGTTGGTCTCCAGGTCCAAGGGCACATGGTGAGCCCACTGTCCTGGTGCCTGCTTGGCCAAGCAATGAGATGTGTTGTTGGTCTCCAGGTCCAAGGGCACATGGTGAGCCCATTGTCATGGTGCCTGCTTGTCCAAGCAATGAGAGGTGTTGTTGGTTGCCAGATCCAAGGGCACACGGTGAGCCTCAAGTCCAGTTGTCTGCTTGGCCTACCCGAGAGCTCTTTTCTTGGGCTCAGTATCCAAGGTCCCATGGTGATCCCACTCTCAAGGTGCCTGCTGGGCTTACCAGACAGCTCACTTGTTGGTCTCCAGGTCCATGGGCACATGGTGAGCCTGCTGTCAAGTTGCCTCTGTGGCCATACAAAGAGCTGATTTGTTGGTCTCAAGGACAAAGAACACATGTTGAGCCCAGTGTCAAGGTGTCTCCTCAGTCTATCAGACTGCTGAGCTGTGGCTCTCCAAGTCGATGGGCACATAGTGAACCCACGGTCATGGTGCTTGCTTGACCAAGCAAAGAGCTGAGTTGTTGCGGTCCAGGGCCAAGCGTACATGGGGAGCCCACTGACAAGGTGCCTACTTAGCTTGTCAGACAGCTCAGTTGTTGGTCTCCTGGTCCAAGAGCACCTGGTCAGTGGGCTGTCCAGGTGCCTGCTTGGCCTAGGGGAGAGCTGATTTTTTGTACACTGGGTACAAAGGCCCATGGTCATGCTTCTGTTGAGTGGAGTTGCTTTCCCGATACAGTGCTAGGATGCAGGAATCATGGTTTCATGGCTCTTGGCAAACCTGTTCTCGGGGCTTACTTGCCTTGTGCTACATTGGGCTGGCCAACTTGAGGTATGGAGGCTCCTTGTCCACCAAGTGTCTGTGTGACTCATCGGCCCAGTTTCAAATGGGATCAGAAGCCTCCCAGTCTCTGGGATCTTGGCAGGTGCTCTGTTCTGAGGCCTGACTTTCTCTTTCTTAGGCTGTGTTTGAGGATTGATGGTCTGTAGGCTCCAGGTTAGCCAGGTTTCTGGGGAATTATTTTGTCCACTGATGATTTGTTTCAGACAGTCCATGGATGGAGGGTCACTGTTGCAATGACTAACACTGCATACAGAGATGTGGTGATTCCTTTTCCCAGTACCTACTTGTTTTGTAAAATTCCCTCTCTGCCTGGTGTCTCCAGACATTCCACACACTGTGCACATCTGGGTCGGCTGGATGTTCAGAGCATTCATGTGCCCTGTGCTGGGCCAGGTTGGAGGGCTCCAGAGTAGTAGTGTGTCCAGTGTTCCCTCAGGATGTGGAACCAGCTTTCCTGTACTGAACACGCCTGTGACCCGAGAGGTGTGGGGCCCAGCTGGCTGAGAATCCATGGTACTCCGGTAGACAGTGTCCCACTCCCACGTGCCAAATGAGAATGTCTCCCTGAGGGCCTGGGCCAGCCTGCGAGTGCGAAATGGGTCAGCGAGTCAGCGTGTACGGGTTCGGGGACTATCCGGACCACAGAGGGGCGCAAAAGTAGGTGCTAACATGAAGGTGGTGTGTAGCGTATTGGAGAGAGGCCCGGGGCAGGTGGAGTGGGCAGGGGGCTTGCCATGGGCAGGGACAGGGAACAGGACATAGAAGTCGAGGAAGAGCAGCAGGAAGAGCTGTGAGTGAACCACCATCTCTCTTCTCACTGCAGCCTGGGCCGTTGCCAAGCTTTTATAACTGCCCTGGGACATCACAATGCCTTCTTCATGTGATGTCACCACCATGTGGTGTCACCAATGTGTGCTGGCCAATCACCTGGGATTTCTCAGATTGGCCTCATACTGGTGACCAATCACCAGGCAGGTCAGCTGGCCAATTACTGATGGCTTTCTCAGTGACACCCCTGACTGATATCATCACATGGAAACCATGTTTTAAAAGGAAAAGAGGCAAAACGTCCTTCAAGAGGAAAAATTAATATTTGAGTTATATTTAGACTGATGGGCATAGTGAGGCTGAAAGATTCAAACACTACAAAGGTTAATCTGCCACACAGAGGCACCATTAATTAGAACACTAAGGTGGATATTAATAAAGATATGGAGCATTAGACACCATGAAAGGTCACAGTGGTACTTAAGTCAGACCACATGTCCATAGAAAATGCTACTCTCAGCTTGTCCATCAAAGCTTAAATAATACGTGGAAAAAATGGTAGGCATTACGTGTAGGACATCTTCCCACAATAAACGTCAACCTGGAGCAGATGAAGTGGTGTCACCAGGAAGTACCTGCTTGCCCATATCATAGTGGCCATTAGCTCTCATAGAAGGGGGGCAACAAAATACACCCTGTCACTGGGTTCATAGTCTTCATGTCGAGCAGCCAATCAGGAAATTCTGGGGGGAAGAATTACATTGCTCTCCTCCCTCAAATACAAGTTCATACTTTTCAAATCATTCTGTACACTCAAGAAATCAATCAAAGGTGTGATCATATACCTTCTGAAAGTATACAAGTAGAAACATGACCGCCATTGGGAAGGCAGGAGGATGGAGATTTGAATCAGGTGTAGTAGAGCTGACGATACCAAGGAGGGGAGGGCAGTCTGTTTCAGGAAGATACCACAAAATAATATAAACAGCTGGGTGCAAAAGCAGAACTTTTTCAAGTCTGGATAATGAAGAGGTGGTACCTAGATACCTTGTTATATTACTCAGTCACCAAAAGAGTGACACCTTGTCATTTGTAAGAAGGAGGATGGAACCAGAGGGTATTAACGCTAAGGGAAAGAAGTCAGTCACAGAAAGCCAAATGCCATATGATTTCTATCATAAGCATATTGTAAGAAACAAAACCAATGAATATAGGGGAGAGGGAGAAAAAAAAGATGCATATAGAGAGGGAGGCCAACCATAAGAGACTCAACATTAGGGAACAAACTGAGGGTTGCTGGAGAAGAGGTAAGCTGGGACATGGGGTGACTGAATTGTGGGCATCATGGATGGCATTTGATGAAATGAGCACCACATATTATATCCAACTGATGCATCACTAAATTGAACCCCCAAAACTTAAAAAATAAAGAATATTTCAGGGGCATTCCATAGCTCTTCCCCACCAGCACATAAGAAGTTCCAATAAAGTACTTGTTGAACGAGTGAGATGTCAGATGGAGCCATCTCATCACTGTTAAGATACACAAGCTCTAGAGCTCAGGGGAGAGAAGAATGAGAACAGAGAGGTACTCTGGAAGAAACGGGAGCAGATGGGCTTCCCCATGTGGTCCTTGAAAAGAAGAAGAGAGTGTGTGGCCTGGCCACACACCGCACCAACCAAAGGGGCACACAGGAAAAAGCTGGCAACAGGTGGGTTTGACTTAATTTGTGGTTGATTTTCTAGTTCTTTAAGGTATAAAGAGATTTGGTGTATTTGGGGTTTTTCACTTTTTTTTTCTTTTGAGTGAGGCTTGGGTGGCTATATATTTCCCCTTTTGGACTTAGGACTAAGGACTGCCTTTGCTGTATCGCATGGGTTTAGAACAATGTGTCTGCATTCTCATTAGTTTCCATTAATTTTCTTGTGGGTGAGTTCCAGTTTCAAAGCATTGTGCTCTGATAATTTGGAGGGAATAATCTCAATCTTTTGGGATCCTGAGTGTCTGCCTTTGGCTCAGGTCATGATGTGTGGGTTTTGTGATCAAGCCCTGAGTCAGGCTCCCTGGACAGTAAGGAGTCTGCTTCTCTTCCTTCTGCCCCTCCACCATGCTCATGCTCTCTCTCTCTCTCTCAAATAAATAAATGAAATGAAATATTAAAAAAATAAAACTATTAAACCTTTGGTAGATTGGCCAACCATTAAAAAAAAAAGATGCTAACACTACTGCTATATAATATACTAATAATAGAATTACTACTATCAAAATTTGTGACAAAATATGACTACAAATTCTATAGATATTAACAGGACAATAAGGAATTATTATGAATAATTATATGGCTATAAATTTGACAATGTTGAGGACATTGAAAAAAATCCATAACCTATGCAATCTATCACAGTTTACTCAAAAACAAACAAATAACCTGAATAGTCCTATAAGGGACATTGAGTATATAGTTAAAGCCCTCCCCCAAAATAAAACTCAAATCCCATACAGCAATCACAGCTGAATTCTAAAACAAGAAGTAAAGAAGGAAGGAATGAAGGGAAAGGAAAGGATAGGAAAAGAAAAAAGGAAGAAAGGACGATAGGAAAAACAAACAAACAAACAACCTAACCCTACATAACCTGCTCCATAAACCTAAAGGGAAGACACAGAAACTCATTCATAGAAGCTGGTATTAATCTGATTACCAGAGGCAGACAAAGACATTATAAGAAAAGAAAATTACAGACCAGTATCCCTCAGGAATACAGATGCCAAAATTCTGAAAATACTCTTTGGCAAATTGAATTCAACAATACATGAAAAAGGAAGTTACATCATGACAGAGTAGGGTTGATCTCAAGAATGCAGGTTGCTTTAACATTCTAAAACCAATGAACAGAATTTACATATTAACAAATTGATAATAAAAAAATCATATGGTTATTTCAATTGACAATAGAAAAAATTGACAAAATTCAGTATTCGTGATAAATTCAGCAGGCGAGGAATAGAAGGGAAATTCCCCTGTCCTCTTAATAGCAAGTGTAGGAGAATGATGTTTATCATCACCACTTCTTTTCCACAATATATTTAGACTTCAGCCAGAGAAATCAGGACAAAATGGGAAATAAAGGGAATCTAGATTGGAACGAAGAAGTAGAACTATCCTTGTTTATAGACAAATGATCATCTATGTGGAAAGTTCAATAGAACAAGCAAAAAAAAAAAACTACTAACAGTAATAAGTGAGTTTTTCAAAGGTACAGGATACAAAACATACAAAGAACAACAACCAGCTGTATTTCTGCATACAAGCAACAAACTCTTAAAAAAAAACTCTGTTTACAAATAGCAGTTAATATGAAATGCTTAGGGTAAATATGATAAAATATGTAAAATATGAGTACACCAAAAAAGATAAAATGCCGCTGAGGAAAAATAAAGAAGACCTAAATAAATGAGACGTTCATTTTGTTCATGTTGAGTTGGAAGATTCCGAATGATTAAAATATGAGTTCTACCCTGATCGATCTACATATTCAGAATCCTAGTAATTTGAAGAAATCATACAGAGTATGTTATCCAATAACAGGAGAATTAAAATAGCAATTAATAACAGAAAAGCATTGGGTGGAGTCAAGATGGCAGGGAAGTAGGAGGAGGCGCCGTTTCAACCTGTACCCTAAAGTGAGCTGATTATCAACCAAATAACTCTGATCACCCACAAAATCAGCCTGAGATCAGAATTATACACGTCTGGATCTCTACAGGAGCAGAAGACGCCAGTGGCAGGTAAAGCAGAGTGGGAACGTTGGACTGATATCGGAAGATAAACAAAAGGGGGAGGGGGCCACCAGAGGTGACCGATTGGAAAGTAATACCCCAATACGAGAGTGCCCTGCATCTGGGGACCAGCATTAACTTGGAGCCTGGGTGAAAGCCCAAGAAAGAAAGAAAGAAAGAAAGAAAGAAAGAAAGAAAGAAAGGAAGAGCGAGCAAAGGACCGTGGGGGGAAATAGTGGGATTCTGGGCGGTTAGGAACAGGGGCTTAAGTCCCTGGACCCAGGACAACCTCCCCTGGCACTGAGCCAGAGAGAGTGCAGCAGAGAAACCAGGTCTTTGTCCCTGACCTGCCAGCTGGCCTGAGCAACCAGCTCCGTGTCCATGAAGGCCTGGAGTCCGGCTCCCATGAGGAGCTGGGAGCCTGGCCAGACAGCAATCCTGAAATGCATGCCTCCCACATCCTCCCCTGGGAGAGGTGCTCAAAGGTGCTAGCCTGGAGGTCTGGCATCCAGAAAAAACAGACATTCCTAGCCCGGGCCAGCGGGAAAATCTCAGTATGCGATTGATGCTTGGAACCTCTCTGGCAGTCTGGAGCTGCCCAGACAGCCGACACTGCCCTGGTATTGGGTACCATGAGGAGATCCTGCATCCCCAGGGACCGTGAGTCAGAACCTACTCTGCCAGCAGCTCTGCAGAGCATTCTGAGGCTTCTCTCTGAGAGGGAGGTCGGGGTGCAGTTTGCTCTCCTCTAAACCTCCAAAAACCATCAAAAGCTGTCAAAGCAAGAGAAAACAGATGAAAGAACATAAAAACCTCTAGAGAACAAAAGCATGAAAAAAATGGTTTCCTCAGAGCCCACCCCCTTGAGGGGGGTGGGAGGACCTAACTCAGGGAACATCATAGTATGAAAACACACGTGGCAGGACCCTCCCCCAGAAAACCAACCAGGACGGAAGAAAAAAAAAAAAAAGAAGAAGAAGAAGAAGACTACAAGAGAACAACCACCACTACTTCATAAATACAACTTTTAATTTTAACTCTTTACCAACATTCTGGTTCTTTTTTTTTTATATATACAAACAGATAATTTTTAACCTATTTACCATCACACTGAGATGTCCAGTACATCAAATTCCTTAATAACCTTCTAAACTGAACTTTTAGATACATACACCCGTGTTTTTCTTTTGCTTTTCTATTTTTTTAATTTTTTAAAATTTTATCTTAGTTTAGTCAGGTTTCTTCTTTTTTAATTTTTATTTTCTAATATACATATAGAGTTAAACTTCAAGGTAATCCCCTTTCCCCAATCAATGCTACCCTAGAGACAAACCAATTTTTAATCTCCCTGTATCTTAGGAAAGCTGAGTCCCTTAACAAAAACATCAAGATATATACAGGAAGAATCAAAGTAACCTTCCTCGCCCACACTGAGAATTTATAAACACTTTCCAAACTTTTCCTTCTACCTGTGTTTCTGTGTATTTGTGTTTGTCCTGATAGTATATAAATCTTATACTTGGAATTCTTTCTGATGAGTTTCTTCATTTTTTTTTGCATATATATATATATATATATATATATATATATATAATTTTCTCTTGTCATATAATTTTAACAGACTTTGTGTTTGTCTGTTTCTGTTGGTATACTTCATAAATCTTACCATGGGGCCCATTTGGGCTGAGCCTTCTCTTTTATCTTCCCTTTTTTCCTGTCTCTCTCTCTCTTTTTCCCCCTTTTTTTTTCTTTTCTTTTTTTTTTCCTTCTGTTCTATTTCTTTTTCTTTTCTTTTTTCTCTCATTTGGGTGGGGAACCCTGATTGCACAGAAGGTTCCAGGGTGCACCTTGACTGCACCACAATCAATACATCTAGCTGCATCTGTTCATTCATCTCTTACCAAAATGACTAGGAGGAGGAATGCCCAACAGAAGAAAAATACAGAGGATGGACCTTATGCAACAGAGCTAATGGCTATCGACATAGACAATATGTCAGAAAAGGAATTCAGGCTAACAGTTATTCAGGCAATAGCTAGGTTGGAGAAAGCCATGGATGACCAAACGGAATTGATTAGGGCAGAACTGAAAGCCACCAGGGATGATGTTCACAATGTTAGGGCAGAACTGAAAGCCACCAGGGATGATGTTCAAAATGCTCTCAATGGATTCCAATCTAATATAAATTCTCTAAAAGCTAGGGAAACTGAGATAGAAGATAGAATTTGTGATCTGGAGGACAAACAGATAGAGAGAAAGGATTAAGAGGAAGCCTGGAACAAACAGCTCAGAAGCCAGAGAAACAGAATCATGGAAATAAATGATGCCATGAAATGTTCCAACGTCAGAATTATTGGAACATTCATGTACTAGCGGCAGACAGGTTTCCCCCAAGGTTTTAGATTCTCAAAAGTCCTCGTGACACTTTATAATTAAAATGAGTAATTATGATTCTAGACAGACCCTCTTAAAAGCAGCTAGGACAAAGAAGCTCCTGACATACAGAGGAAAGCCCATTAGAATAATGTCAGACCTGTCCACAGAGACCTGGTAAGCCAGGAAGGGCTGGCAAAATATATTCAGAGTACTAAATGAGAAGAACATGCAGCCAAGAATACTTAATCCAGCAAGACTGACATTCAAAATGGATGGAGAGAGAAAGAGTTTCCAAGACCGGCAAGGCTTAAAAGACTATGCAACCACCAAGCTGACACTGCAGGAAATACTAAGGGGGATTCTATAAAAGAGAAAAAATCCTAGGAATATCATTGAACAGAAATATAGAAACAATCTACAGACAGAAAGACTTCAAAGTTAACACGATGTCAATCAAAACGTATCTATCAATAATCACTCTCAATGTGAATGGCCTAAATGTGCCCATAAAATGACACAGGGTTGCAGATTGGATAAAACGACAGGACCCATCCATATGTTGCCTAGAAGTGACCCATTTTGAACCTAAGGATACACCCAGACTGAAAGTGAAGGGATGGAGAAGCATCTTTCATGCCAATGGGCCTCAAAAGAAGGCCGGGGTAGTAATTCTAATATCAGATAAATTTGACTTTAAATTAAAGACCGTAGTCAGAGATACAGAAGGACACTACATAATTCTTAAAGTGACTATCCACCAAGATGATTTGACATCTTTTACAATTAACAATTGTAAATATCTACACCCCCAATATGGGAGCAGCCAATTACATAAGAAAACTATTAATCAAGATAAAGAGTCAAATTGGTATGAATACATTGATAGTAGGAGATCTTAATATGCCTCTCTCAGTAATAGACAGATCATCGAAGGAGAAAATTAATAAATAAGAGCATTGAATGAAACATTGGGCCAGATGGACCTCATAGACATATATAGAACATTCCACCCTAAAAAAACAGAATACTCATTCTTCTCAAGTGCACATGGAACCTTCTCCAGAATAGACCACATACTGGGTCACAAAGCAGGACTCAACCAATACCAAAAGACTGACATTATTCCCTGCATATTCTCAGATTACAATGCTTTGAAACTGGAACTCAATCACAAGGAAAATTTCAGAAGGAACTCAAACACCTGGAAGCTAAAGACCACCTTGCTTAAGAATGTTTGGATCAACCAGGAGATCAAAGATGAACTTAGCCTAAACAGTCTTAAAAAAAAAAAAAAAAAAAAAGAGAGAGAGAGACCAAATTTAGTGGACTTACATTTCCTCATTTACAACAAAGTCATGATGTCTGACTTTGTGGTAGTGGCATAAAGACAGAGCTTTAGAACAATGGAACAGAATCAAGAATGAACAAAAATATCCATACATCTATACATCTAGTGGAGGTCAGGCAGTTGCCATAGTGAGCACTTTAAAGAAGTAACTAGTAAAAAAGTACCTTGGGGGAAGATGGTGCAGTGAGGACCCTAAGGTCACCTTGTCCCCTGGAGAAAACTAGATAACACTCATCTCAGTGTAAATATTCAGAAAATGACCAAAAGACTGGCAGAACAAATCCACAATTAAAGGTAGGAACATGGGTGTATGTATCCAAAAGTTCAGGTTAGAAGGTTATTAAAGAATTTGATGTACTGGACATCTCAGTGTGGTGGTAAATAGGTTAAAAAATTGAAACAAGATGGGATTGGGAGGGAGACAAACCATAAATGACTCTTAATCTCACAAAACAAACTGGGGGTTGCTGGGGGGAGGTGGGATTGGGAGAGGGGGAGCGGGCTATGGACATTGGGGAAGGGAGGCGAACTATAAGAGACTATGTACTCTGAAAAACAACCTGAGGGTTTTGAAGGGTCAGGGGTGGGAGGTTGGGGCAACCTGAGGGTTTTGAAGGGTCAGGGGTGGGAGGTTGGGGGAACAGGTGGTGGGTAATGGGGAGGGCACGTTTTGCATGGAGCACTGGGTGTTGTGCAAAAAGAATGAATACTGTTACACTGAAAAAATAAATAAAATGGAAAAAAAAATATAAAAAAAATTTTCTGTATGTATAAAAAAAAAAAAAAAGAACCAGAATATTGGTAAAGAGTTAAAAACAAAAGTTGTATTTATGAAGTAGTGGTGGTTGTTCTCTTGTAGTCTTTTTTTTTTTTTTTCTTCTTTCCTGGTTGGTTTTTTGGGGGAGGGGCTTGCCACATGGGTTTTCAGACAATGATGTTCCCTGAGTTAGGTCCTCCTGCTCCCCTCAAGGGGGTGAGCTCTGAGGAAACTGGTTTTTTTTCAGCCTTTTGTTCTCTGGGGGTTTTTATGTTCTTTCATCTGCTTTCTCTCACCTTGACAGCTTTTGATGGTTTTTGGAGGTTTAGAGGACAGCAAGCTGCACCCCGACCTCCCTCTCAGAGAGAAGCCTCAGAATGTTTTGCAAAAGCTGCTGGCAGAGTCAGTTCTGAGTCACTGTCCCTGGGGATGCAGGAGCTCCTCATTGTACCCAAAACCAGGGCAGCAGTGGCTGTGTAGGCAGCTCCAGGCCGCCAGAGAGGTTCCGAGCAGAGATCGCACACTGAGATTTTCCCGCTGTCCCGGGCTGGGAATGTCTGTTTTTTCTGGATGCCAGAGCTCCAGGCTAGCGCCTATGAGCACCTATCCCAAGGGAGGGTGTGGGATGCGCGCATTTCAGGATTGCCATCTGGTCAGGCTCCCAGCCCCTCACGGGATCCAGACCCCACTTGTTCTCCGGAGCGCTGGTGTTCAGGTGCACTGGGGGCTCAGGGATGGAGACCTGATTTCTCCGCCACACTCTCTCTGGCTCAGCGCCAGGGGAGGCTGTCCTAGGTCCTGGGACTTAGGTCCCTGACCCTAACCGCCCAGGTTCCCACTATTACCCCCACGCGATCATTTGCTCTTTGTTTTTTGCGTGCTTTCAACCAGACTCCAAGTTAATGCTGGTCCCCAGACGCAGAGCTCTCTTGTGTTGGGGTATTACTTTCCAATTGGTCACCTCTGGTGGCTGCCTCCCTCTCTTTTTTTATCTTCCGATATCAGTCCAAAGCTTCCAGTCTGCTTTACCTGGCGTCTTCTGCTCCTGTAGAGATCCAGACGTTTATAATTCTGATCTCAGACTGATTTCATGGGTAGTCGGAGTTCTTTGGTAGGTAATCAGCTCACTTTAGAGTACAGGTTGAAACGGTGCCTCCTCCTACTTCCCCGCCATCTTGACCGAAGCTAATGTTTTAATTGAAGTATAGTAGACACACAGTGTTGCCTTTGTTTTAGGCATACAATATTATGATTCGAACACTCTAATTGTGATGCTATGTTCACCACAAGGCTAGCTGCCATCTGTCACCATACAATGCTGTTATAGTATCACTGACTATGCTCTGTGTTTATCTTTCATCCCAGTGACTTACTCATTCTGTAACTGGAAGCCTGTATCTCCCACTTCCTTCACCCATATTGTCCATGCCACTACTCCCCTTCCCTGGTTCAATCACTTTGTTCTCTGTATTTATAGGTCTGTTTCTGTGTTTTTTTTTTTTTTTTGGTACATTTGCTTTGTTTTTTAGAAAAAAAAATATATCAAGTGATTTGTCTTTCTCTGCCTTATTTCACTTAGCATAATAACTTCTAGCTCCTTCCACATCATCACAATGGCAAAATCTCATTTTTTAAAGGATTATTTTATTTTATTTATTTATTTAAAATTTTTTTAAGATTTTATTTCTTTATTTGACAGAGATCACAAGTAGGCAGAGGCAGGAAGAGAGAGAGGAAGGGAAGCAGGCTCCCTGCTGAGCAGAGAGCCTGATGTGGGGCTCCATCCCAGAACCCTGAGATCATGACCTGAGCTGAAGGTAGAGGCTTTAACCCACTGAGCCACCCAGGTGCCCAAGGTTTATTTGTTTTAGAGAGAGTGAGAGAGACAGAGAGATTGAGTGAGCACAGCAGGGAGGGTCAGAAGGAGATGGAGGCAGTAATCTCCACCAGACTTCTTGCTGAGCAAGGAGCCCAGCACAGGGCTTGATGCTAGGACCCTGAAATCATGCCCTGAGCTGATATTGAGAGTCAGATGCTTAACTGTGTGAGCTGCCCAGGTGCCCCTCATTCTCTTTTTATGGCTGACTTATAGTCCACTGTGTGTGTGTGTGTATGCACTAAATTTTCTTCAACCATTCATTCATCAGTGGACACTTGGGATGATGAAGCTGATTTTTTTAATAGTTATAGAATTTTTATGTCATGTAAAACAATATTCCTTTTGTTGTTCTTTAAAATAATTGATTATTCAGATAAGGTTTGATGGTATTAGGCATTAGGTATTAGTTAAGCAAAGAAGAATCATCCCCATTCCTGCAACCTGAGGTTTGCCAAACTCATCCCTTGGAGGTTGACCAATCTTTAAAGATGGAAACCACCTTATTCTGTGTTTTTCTAATGTTTTCAAGTTCTGGTGGATATCTGACTTTGCATAATCACTCTGGTGCTCTCAGGGCAGAGAGAAATAAGTAGATTTTACTCATCACTTATTAGCCTCAACAACTTTTAAACAATTTTTTTATAAATCATATTTGTATTATTTGAAGACATTTCCCACGGAAACTGAACAAGGGCACATGGAGGTTTTATGCCTGATTGTCTATAGCTCCCCAGGTACAAGCCAGTATATATGGCAGAATCAGGACCAGGTATTTGTTTGTATACATTATCCATCTTCACCCCTTCTTTTTAAATTTTTGACTCCATTAATCTACCTAAGAGAGAATGAGAGAGAGCACCAGAAGGGGGAGGGCCAAAGAGAGAAGCAGACTCCCCACTGAGCAGAGAACCAGATGGGAATCTTGGGACTCCATGATCAAGGAGAAGGCAGTCACTCAACTGACTAAGCCACTCAGGCATCCTCATCTCTTTCTCTTCTTACCCAGATTTCTTTATTCCTTTCCATATACCCTCCCCCTGTTGCTCCCTATCTTGACTTCATTTGCCAAATAATGGACTCTGACAGGCACATTGCTTGCCCTAGAGGGCACTGAGATCTACTTTAAAAAACACAAGATAGGGGCACCATGGTGGCTCAGTGGATTAAGCCTCTGCCTTAGGCTGAGGCCATGATCTAAGGGTCCTTGGATGGAGCCCCACATAGGGCTTTCTACTCCGAGGGGAGCCTGCTCCCCCCACCCCTGCCTGCCTCTCTGCCTACTTGTGATCTCTCCCTCTCTCTCTCTCTCTGTCAAATAATAAATACAATCTTATAAAAATAAAAGACACATGATAAGTAAGTCAATCACAAAACAATATGCCGAGCAGTAGAGCAAAAATATGAAGGAGATGAATATTCAGTTGATCGGATTTCTGTAAGACAAACAGTTGCCTTTCCTGAGTCAAGGTACAATACTTAGCACTTGAATTCCGCAATCAGATTTACTTTCAAGTCTTTTCTTAACCACTGATTAACTGTGTGACCTTTGATAACTTTCTTATTGTGGATTGCTTTGTAATTCTTAGAGAAGGAAGATGCAATCAGACAAGCACTGCCCCTTCTTCCTACTTATAAATCCTTGGGAACGTCTCTCTACCTAAAGGAAAAATCATTTTCCTTCACTCATAGCACTCTGACACTGCATGTGTAAGTTTCCCTCCCCCAAACCAACTAATTCTTCAGCTCTCTGGATACTAATTCTTTTTCTTGCAATTCAATTATGAGGCTAACTAGCTGGAGACTCTACTAACTAGCTGTAGACCCCAGAAGTTAAGGGCTCAGTTCTACAAGATGTCCCATGACACCAGACGCCGGTCACAAGGTTTAGGTTGTTGCCTATACTTCTGATCAACCACTTATGAATTGGGAGTTCTACAACACCCTCCTTATGTACCATAATTTGCTGTAAAGACTCCAAGAACTCAGGGAAAGACTTATGTCCATTGTTTTATTATAAAGGATATGAAAAAAGATACAGATGAACAGCAAGATAAAGAGGTAGTAGGGCAAGGTCTGGGAGCATCTCAAGCACAGGGACTTCTGTCCCCCTTGATGTTGGGGTGAGCCAACATCCCAGCATGTGAATGTAGTCTCCAACCTAGAAGTTCTTAGTTTAGGTACTTTCATGGAGGCTTTTCACATAGTTATGATTGATTTATTAACTTAATCTCCAGCTCTTCTTTCTTCCTTGGAGGATGGGGGATGGGGCAGAAAGTTCCAGACTTCTAATCATGTTTGGATGGTTGGCCAAACATTTTGGTTTCATTCTTAGAGGAGTTCCTATTAAAGGTCTGGTGTTGGTGTTTCCCAGCTGTTAATCTCCGCTATTCTTAGTACTTTACTTTACAGTTTATTTCAAAATATTCTGGATGCATCCTGCTTGTGTCAGACGTGGTCATCACACGCCTCCAATTGCCTTTGTTATCAGTATTGCTTTCTGGCTTCACATTTTCTACAAGCTAAGATTCCCAGTGCAGGGAAAATGCTTTCACTTTCTAAGGAATGAGAGGACTAGTCTACCAATAATTCTCCCACATCAGAGCATCTTCATTAACCTGTATAGAGAATGAAAATGGTTATTTTTACTACTTCACTCATTCATTCAAAGCTAAGTCATTGGGGGTGGATCATTGAGAGTCTAACTCTGTGCTTGTCACAAAATAGGGAGGGAGGGAGGGAGGGAGAGAGAGGGAGGGAGAGAGAGAGAGAGAGAGAGAGAGAGAGAAGACAAAATATAACCTTTAATTTCAAGGAGCTTAAAGTCAAGTCAACCAGATGGTAACAGCCTAGTGTAATGTGTGCTGTAAGGAGAAGGAAGCACACAGGAGAGGCAGGATGGACAAGGGGTTAAGAGCACTTATTCTGGAACAGACTACCAGGTTCCAACTTTGGCTTCACTACTTACCAGCTGTTGGAACAAGTTATCTAACATCATTGTGACTTGGGTTTTCCCATGGTTAAAATGGGGTGTAAGGGACTCTAGCTTGTAGTTAAGATTTAAATGAATTAAAATGGGTAAAATGCTTAGATTAGTACCTGGCATAAAGCGACTCAATCAATTTTGTTACTAATACAGAAGGTGCACTTAACCTTGTGTGTGTGGTTGGTGTGTGGTGGAAGCTAGGTAAAAAGAAAGACAGAAAGAGTTTCTTGAGGTACTTATAGATATAAGCCTTAAAGATTTCTTTCCTCAACAAATGCATACCAGGTATTTGCTATGCAGCAGGCCCTAGAGGAATCCATGTAAAACAACAGGTTGAAATATATAGAAGGGAAACTTCCTAGGCAACAAGAACAGCAGGTTCAAAGCCATGACCATGGGCTAGATCAAGCCATTCCTGGAAGTGCACATAGTTCAGTGTGAGGGAGAACAGGGCTAGAGTTGAAGTAGAGCAGATGATAACACAAGGGAGTGGGAGTGAGGTATCAGATTGTAGAGAGTCTTGTCTATCACACTGTAGCATTTGATATTTATCCCATAGACATAGGAGCCAAGGAAGATTTTAAGTCCAGGAGTGACTGTGATCTTATCTGTGTCCTTTCCAATACTACTCTGGTGATAATATTAATCTGAGCAAACACAATGTTCCTTAGGAAGTGAGTTCTCCCTCAAAGCTCCTTACAGGAGAGGGGTGGGATGGATTTTATGCAAATCAAAACTAATGGAATTTGAAATAAAAGCACTTACAAATTCTAAAGTGAAAGTGAGTTTTCCACATGTGATTAGAGCATGATGTATCATCTCAAAGAGAAACAGCTGATAATCCGTGAGACTCTCAGCACAAAATAACCATCCAGGGTTGGTCCTTCTGGAACCGATCCCATATTCTTTTTGTGTCTCATTCGTTCATTTAATCAAGAAACATTTATTGTGCCAGGCACTTCTCTAAACAACAATAATAAAAATATTTCTGACCGCTGGAAGACAGGCAGATAATAAACATTAAAGATAATAAGTTAATCACATGAAATATTAAAAAGAGATGAGTATAAATTAAATTTTAAAAATGAACCAGTGTAAGGAACCTGGGATTGTCCATTCATGATAGGAAACATAATAGCATGATTTCAGCCCAGATGAAAGGAACTGCAAAGCCATCTGCAGTATACAATCCTTGATAAACTCTGTAGTGGGTGCAAAGTCCTCTCAGTACACTTGGGTCTGAGCTGCAGAAAGACAGCTACCCCTGAAAAATTGCATCTGAACACATATACATACATATATATTGGAATAATTTATAAATATGTTTATATATATATTTATATATAATATATTTTATATTTTATAAATATATATTAAATATATTATATATAATATATATTATATATAATAAACATTACATAAACCAAGATTTTTACAGCCTGTGTAAGTTTGTTTTGAACAATGTGTGAACAAGGCTTAAAATGGGCTGGAACATTTTCTACCCATTACTTCCACAATAAACATGGCCAGTGACTGGGGGTGGGGGTTGTATGTAAATGTGTGTATGTGTGTGTGTGTGTGTGTGTGTGTGTGTGTGTGTGTTTTGGATAGCATCTCTTGCTGGGAACCGAGTCTGCCAGAGCCCTATTCTTCTACAGCTTGTCTTGATAACAGCCGAACCCCACAGGAACCTCAATTAAAAAAAAAAAAATCACAAAACAAACAAAAGTCCTTCAACAACATAGTATCATGGAGTGGTGTGTCCTTTGTCACTCATCTACCCTTCATGTAGACCTGACTCCAAGGGGGAAGGCCACCTATGGAATCATCTGCACCCATCAGTCAGTTCTGCAAAGTACATCACTCAACTCAATCTGGTTTGGTTCCAAATCCCCTTCCTGATTACTCTCTGGCAAAAACAAACAAACAACAGCAACAACAACAAAAGCACCCACTATTAGGGCTGTATGGAAGTCATGCTCTCAGCGCAGATATCCGATAAACACTCCCACATATCATAGCCTTCTCAATGGCTAAGCCATATTTCAGAGTCCTTCTTGCCTGCATTTTCCCTAGTTGCACTTTGAGGATTGGAAAGCCCTTGTCTTTGCAGCCTCAGACAGCTGAAACCACTGGGGCAAATGGTGCAGAGGCTGCTGACCTGCAGCTGCAGAAGTCCAGGAGGGCTACACAAATGTTCAGGATTGCTCAGGAGGCCAGGTGATGCCTGGGGCTTCCCAATTTGCACAGCCCTGGCACCCTGCCATGCGCAGCTCCAACCTAAGACCTCCTGAGTGGGGGCCCGGGGTCCGGGTTGTGGGGGTTTTTTTGGGAGGGCGGGCAGGGACGCAGCCAGGTGCTCTTGGGCTGGTCAGCGGGAGAGGCGCGCGTTGGTGCCCTAGAGGTTCCCATTCATGACACGGGCCCCTGAGTCGCAGGCTAGCAAGGTCCGTCGGCTGCCTGTCCCCCAGCAGATCTCTGCAAGCAGAGAAAGACACCCAGCCTGGCTGCGCCCCAGTTGGAGGAAGCGGTCAGGACCTGCAGCCCATGGTGCCAAGCACAGCGGCGGTGCATGGCCCCGATGGGAGGCACGCCGGTAGCACCCGGAACCCGGCTCCCAGCCTGAGCGCGACAGCCGCCTAGACCCGCGCGTCCTCGCCTATTTGGCCAGCTTCCCCCGGACATGACTGTGCGGCCTCTTCCTGGGCTGGGATTTGCGGGAAAGTCTTCTTCATGCAAGCGATGTCCCCCCAGCAGGACACTTTAGGGGAGCAGCCAGGGCCCTCCTCTTCTCTGACAGGCGAGTCTGGGACCTCAGGAGGCCCGGGCACCAAGAACGTGAGGACATGGAGCTGCTCCTGCTGCCGCTGCCTCTGCCGCCCCCACCCTCTCCAAGCGCGCGCCCTCTGTGCCGCAACCGCCGCGCTAGAGATCGCCGCCTGGGGGATTTAACGCTCCGGACTAGCGGCTCCTGGCCTGCAGCCTGAGTTCCCTGATATTCTGCCATCCCCGCCCTCCAGCGCCCAGGTCTGGCAAGTCACCCCGAGTCCCCGGGTTTCCAGTCTAGAGTCTTAAAGGCTCTCGGAGGGGCCCCCAGTCTGGCTCCTCATCTCCGTCTGCCGCCGGACTGATGGCCGGGCCCCTCCTTCAATCTGGGCCCCCGGACGGACACTGGGGCTTCGTCTTTCCCCGGCCCCCACCCTCCCTGAGGGTTTGGCCTCTGGGTGCCCCCGAGGTCCCCCTGGCGCTCACCATCTGCAGACAGGGTCCCCTCCAAGTCGTCAGGGCCCGCGGCTTCCGCTGGCCTCCGCAACCCGCGCTGAGGAAAGTAGGCGGAGGGGCTGCGGCGCTGGGCCTCCCACCTGGAGGCTGAGGTGCGGCCACTGCGAGGTTTTTTCTGGTGGGTGGGGTGGGGGGAGGTCCCTGCGCCCGCACCGTGCTTCCACCAAGGTTCCGGGGCTCGGGGGTGGTGGTCTGACTCACATGTGTGCTTGGGATGCTCATGGTCCATCCCGCAGGGGCACGGAGGTTTGGTTAGGCAGGAACCGGCCTGGCTGGGCGGTGGACTGCGGAGGAGGGTCCCAGGCCCGCACAGGGGCCTTCGCACTGGGGGTCCCTTGGTCCCCAGGCTGCTGCGGGCTGGATAGGGGCCCGGGAGGGGGCATGGGGCAGCCCGCGGGTGCTCTGTCAGAGTCTGGAGCGGGGACTCTGGCGACCACTTGGAGCTTTTGGTCCTGGTGCACAGGGCGGCCCTGTCTGTGGCGTGCTGGTGCAGACCAGCCAGGTGTCTGGAAAGGGTCCCCTGAGCAAGAATACATGGCTCAGAGTCGCAGAACTCTGCAGCCCATCTGTGTATTGGCGGCATTTGGGTTTTCTGGCCCTGTCCACTCCTCCTCCACCCCTCCCCCAAAGACCTACTATTTGGACCCCCTATTTTGCCCTGTGTCCTGGTGGTGCCCCTCCAGTTTCTCTGGAAACCAACTGGGATTAGAGGAGTCACTGAACTGTTGCATAAGAAATGTCTGGAGGTACCAGGTGTCTATTGTGAGAACCTGGAGGGGCGACGGGGAACTTCTGATGGTCCAGACCTCACAGCCTTTCCTGAGTCCACGCACCAGGATCCCAGGTTGGCAAGAGGTCATTTGAGGAGAGGGGAGATGCTGTTCTGAGTATGGAAGGGAATGGGCCTCCCTGGGATCTTGACTGTGTTGCGGGGCACCTAGGGATGCCTGTGCACTTGATGATGTATGGGCCTAAGTGCTGGTGTCCTTTGATATATTGAGACTGTCTGTGGAGTGTCCTTGTGGCTTTTCCCCTTCTGAAATGAGATGCAGGGATATGTGTGTGTGTGTGTGTGTGTGTGTGTGAGAGAGAGAGAGAGAGAGAGAGAGAGAAAATTCACCAAGTTAGCACCACATTCAGGAATGTTCGGAGTAATTGACATGGACTTTAAAGCACTTTTCTTTTATTCTTGTAAACTTAAGCATTTGGGGGAAAATCAAAGATTGATACTCCTGAGCAGTTTTCTTCCTTTCCTAAGGGAAATTAAGCATTCTGGCAAAGGATATTTGAGTAGCTTGATCATTTAACAAGTAGTACTTACCCAATAAATGAAAGATTACTTGCATCTTAAGCCGTTGTCCTCAAGATGCTGTCTTTCATTATATATCTTAATGGGCTGCCACATTATCACCTCTCTCTCTCTCTCTCTCTCTCTTTCTCTCTTTCTTTCCAAAGGAAATAGATTTTGCTAATCTGGGCATTCTGTAGCTCTTTACTTCCTTTGGGGCAAAGACAAGGTGAAGCACTTTTTTGTTGTTTTTTAATTTTTTTTTCCATAAAAGTGCACCTCTCTCATTTTAAATATTAGCAGGCATGCCTTGATTTCAGACCTCCATATTAGGATTGATTATTATTCTATTGATGATTAGGAAATAATCATAATAAAGAATTTTTCTAAACTGTAGTTCATGCAATCATTGCCATTTATACTCTTACAGACACTAGTCCTCAGGTAACCAAAATACTCAGCAAACTCATCTATGTGTTCCATCTTGCCCTTTTGGGTTTTGATAGTTTTTGTGAGCCATGAGACTTATTTCCTAAAAAGTCTACTACGTGATTGCAGTATGTGTTGTAGTGTTAATTACCAAGGTGTGGATCAATGTTGTTTAAATTGCTAGTTACAATCAAAATTATAAAAAAAAAAGAAAAGAAAAAGAAATCCTAACAAATTAGTAATGGTGAGAACAGTTTTGTATTACTTCTTTTTCTCCATTTCACATATGTATCCGTATTTGGGGTAGTGATATAAAACACGTTTTTGTTAGTTTGCTTGTTTGTTTTTCTGAACGATCATTACATAGAGTCAGTTCGTCTGGCTTTTAGTTCTAGTTCTGTTACTCTCTTGATGATCTTAAGGAAATCACTGGACTTGTTTCAGTTTCTTCCTTTGTAAACGGGAATCAAAGGGTAATGCTGCAGAAAGTGCTTTGAAAAATGCATAGATGCCAATTATTTCTTTTATTCTAAGAATACAGGGTGATGTTTAAGAGATAAAGCAGAACAGTAGCATCTTTCAAACTAGTCATTCTGAGAGACTGTTAATCCAGTGGTACCGCCATTGCCTCTAATGAAGTTCATATTCCCCGAAATTACTGTTAAGGAGGCAATTACATACAATGTGGTGAAATTTCGAGTGCGGTGACCCAGGTTCAAGTCTTCACTGTGTTGGTCCTATTTTTCTGACCTTCACCTTCAGTTTCCTATTTATACAATGAACATGACAGTAGTACCTATTATTCAAGATGGTTGGGAGTATTAACTGTGAAATGGAGTGAATACTGTCATAGAATAAGCACACAGTATTAGGTCTTACAGTTAGTAGTTTCTCCCATATTTGCGGTTCATACTGTTGTCCCACTTGTTCAAGCTAAAATCTATGGTTCATTTTTAACTCCTTCATTTCCTTACCTCTACCACAACCATCAGAAAGGCCAGTCAACTATTACTTCACAACATAACTTTACTTTCTCCACTTCCTCTGTACTGCTGCCGCGTAGCCCAAGCCAGACCACCACCGTCTCTCACATGTACCTTTCCAGAAACTCCGTAACTTTTCTAACACCTTCCTTGCTCTTGCCTGGCCCGGTTTTCACTTCACAGCACCAGAGTGATCTGTAAAAATGTGCACTGATCAGACTGCTCCCTGCCTTGAAATCCTATAGTGGCTTTCCATCATACTTAGATAAAATTCAGACACCTTTTCTTAGCCTTCTCTATTTCTCCCTCCTTACCTACCTTTTCCACCTTGTGTATTCTCCAGCCACATGGGCCTTCTTTTGCACGCATCAGGTCTTCCAATTAATTCCTGTCCTGAGGCCTTGGGTGTTGCTCCTCCCTCGGCTTCTGCCACAGGTCTCTGCAGTGTTGGCGCTCTCATGTTCAGATGTCTGGTCCTCTCAGAGGCCTGTGCTGACTACCTAAGTGGAAGTTGCTGCCCTCACTCATGCTCCATACCTCTGTTTGATTTTCATCTTAGCATTCATCCTTGCCTCTTTTCTTATTTACTTCTCATGTGACCTGAACCCTTTGCCAGATTGTGAAAACCATGAGAATTGTGATCTTATTTTCTGTATTGTTGAAGACTGCCTCTCTAGTGTTTAGGACAGTGCATTCATGAGGTACTCCATAAACACCGCTTGGGTTATACAGCAGTGAACAGGACAGATGTAGCCCATGTTCAGAGTGTTTTATTTAGACCAGGATCAGCAAATCCTTTCTTAAAGGGACAGATAGCAAATTATGTAGATTTGTAGATAATAAGGCCTCTATTGCAACTATCGACTTTGCCCTGGTAGCACCATAGCAGCCACTTACAGTATGTAAATGACTGGGCATAAGTGTGTTCCAATAAAAAATGGGTTTAGAAGAACAGGCAGTGTGTCCCTGGTATATAGTTTGCTCAGCCCCTGCTTTAGAGCATTGCTGCTGACTAGAACTATCTGTGCTGATTTACTGCTCTTTATCTACAATGTCCAATCTGATAGCCACTAGCTACATGTGGCTATTGAGCACTTGACTTGTGGCTGGTACAACTGAGGAACAGCTTTATTGAGGTATAATTGACATACAGGAAACTGTACATATTTGAGGTCTATACACCAGGAAGCTTTGGCACATGTATATATTGATGAAACCATCATGGTCAAGACAGTGAACATACTTATAATCTCCCAAATTTTATGTCCCTTGCGAATCACGTGTTGCTCCCCATTCCTAGGAAACCACCAGTCTGTTTTCTGTCATTGTAGATTATTTTGCATTTTCAAGAATTATATATAAATAGAATCATACTATGTATTTTTAACATCTTTAATTCAATATAATTATTTCATGATTCACCCGTGTATTTGCATTTATCAGTGCTTCATTTCATTGCTGCGTAGTATTCCATCATGCAAAGAAGCCATAGCTTGTTTATCCATTCACCTAGTATTGGATATTCGGGTTGTTTCCAGGTTTTGGCTACTATACGTAAAGTTACTATGAACATACATGTATAAGTCTTTGTCTGGACCAACACTTTCATTTCTTTTGGGTAAACACTTAGGGGTTGAATGGCTGGGTCATATTTTATCTGTAAATTTAACTTTTTAAGAAAATATCCAGTTGTTTTCCAAAGTGGTTTTATATTCTTACCAACAGTAGTGTAAGAGTACAATTTCTCCACATCTTCACCCAGACTTACTGTCCTTTTGATTATAGCCATCTTAGAGGGAATGATGTGGCATTTCAATGTGGCTTTGATTGGCATTTTCCTAATGACTAGTGATGGTGAAAATCTTTTTACGTGCTTATCATTCATATGTTAAGTTGAGTAAAGTTCGTATTCAAAGATTTTGCCCAATTTAGTTGGATTTTTAGTTTTTATATTACTGAGTTTTGAGAGTTTTATATTCTGATTCAAGTTCTTTATCATATATGTGATTTACAAATATTTTCTCCCATTATGTGGCTAGTCATTTTATTCTTTTCACAGTGTTTTTAAAGGAACAGAGTTCTCAATTTTAATGAAATCAAAGTCATCATTTTTCTGTAATTTTACTTAATTATCATTTATTTGAATTTAAATTTGAGTTGCCACAGGTGTCTATTGGATACTAGAATGGACAGTGCATGTTGATAGAAAGAGACAAATGCTATATTAACAAGAATTAATAAATGGTGCTAACTCTTTTTTTTTAACTCTTATTAAAAAAAAAAAAAACATGGAAATGGAGCTAGGCCACTCTCATTAAGGTTTCCAGGAAGGCCTCTTTTAAGTGAGGATTTACTCTTTTGTGAGTGAAAACAAGATGCTGTAAAAAAGATTTTAAGAAGTAGGAGCAATTATTCAAGGATCCTGTGGTAGGAAAGGAGCCAGTGTGTAGAGGCCATATAAGAAGCTATTCTCTTTATTTTATAGCCACATTTAGTATTTTAACCTGAAGCAGAATCACATACCTGGTTCATCCGCATTTATTCACTAGTCAGATGATTTGATTATTTCTAGAAATCAAGGATTTTCTGTCACTTAGACTCTACAGAATAATGCACAAGAGATTTTTCTAGTAATTTCTAAACTAAAGACCGTAGTCAGAGATACAGAAGGACACTACATAATTCTTAAAGTGACTATCCACCAAGATGATTTGACATCTTTTATAATTAACAATTGTAAATATCTACACCCTCAATATGGGAGCAGCCAATTACATAAGAAAACTATTTATCAAGATAAAGAGTCAAATTGATATGAATACATTGATAGTAGGAGATCTTAATATGCCTCTCTCAGTAATAGACAGATCAGCAAAGGAGAAAATTAATAAATAAGAGCATTGAATGAAACATTGGGCCAGATGGACCTCATAGACATATAAAGAACATTCCACCCTAAAACAACAGAATACTCATTTTTCTCAAGTGATGATGTCTTTCTCAAGACATGATGCTTTATATGGAAATCCCCAAAGACTCCACCCCTAACCTACTAGAACTCATACAGCAATTCAGTAATGTGGCAGGATACAAAATCAGTGGCTTTCTTATACACTAACAATGAAAATACAGAAAGGGAAATTATAGAATTGATTCCATTTACTATAGCACCAAGAAACATAAGATACCTGGGAATAAACCTAACCAAGGAGGTAAAGGACCTGTACTTGAGGAACTACAGAACACTCATGAAAGAAATTGAAGAAGACACAAAAAGATGAAGACCATTCCATGCTCTTGGATCAGAAGAATAAACATGGTTAAAACGTCTATACTGCCTAGAGCAATCTATACTTTTAATGCCATTCTGATCAAAATTCCACTGGTATTTTTCAAAGAGCTGGAGCAAATAATCCTAAAATTTGTATGGAATCAGAAGAGACTCCGAATTGCTTAAGAAATTGTTGAAAAACAAAAACAAAACTGGTGGCATCACGTTATGCGATTTCAAGCTTTACTACAAAGCTGTGATCACCAAGACAGCATGGTAGTGGCATAAAAACAGACACATAGACCAGTGGAACAGAGTGGAGAGCCCAGATATGGACCTTCAACTCTATCTTCAAATAATCTTTGACAAAGCAGGAAAGATATATAATAGAAAAAAGACAGTCTCTTCAATAAATGGTGCTGGGAAAACTGGACAGTGATATGTAGAAGAATGAAACTCGACCATTCTCTACACCGTACACAAAGATAAACTCAAAATGGATAATAGACCTCAACGTGAGACAGGAATCCATCAGAATCCTAGAGGAGATAATAGGCAATAACGTCTTTGATATCAGCCACAGCAACTTTTTTCAATATATGTCTCCAAAGGCAAAGGAAACAAAAGCGAAAATGAACTTTTGGGACTTCATGAAGATCAAAAGCTTCTGCACAGCAAAGGAAACAGTCAACAAAACAGAAAGGCAACCCACGGAATGGGAGAAGATATTTGCAAATGACAGTACAGACAAAAGGTCGATATCCAGGATCTATAAGAACTCCTCAAACTCAACACACACAAATCAGATAATCATTTCATAAAATGGGCAGAAGATATGAACAGACACTTCTCCATTGAAGACATACAAATGGCTCTCACACACATGAAAAAATGTTCATCATCACTACTTCATCAGGGAGATTCAAATTAAAACCATATTGAGGGGTCCCTGGGTGGCTCAGTGGGTTAAAGCCTCTGACTTCGCCTAGGGTCATGATCTCAGGGTCCTGGGATCGAGTCCCACATCTGGCTCTCTGCTCAGCAGGGAGACTGCTGCTTCCTCTCTCTCTGTCTGCCTCTCTTCCTATTTGTGATCTCTGTCTGTCAAATAAATAAATAAAATATTTAATAAAAATAAAAAAATAACTAAAACCATATTGAGATATCGCCTGACACCAGTTACAATGGCCAAAATTGGCAAGATAGGAAACAATGTGTGTTGGAGAGGATGTGGAGTAAGGGGAAACCTCTTACACTGTTGGTGAGAATGCAAGTTGGTGCAGCCTCTTTGGAGAACAGTGTGGAGATTCCCCAGGGAACTACAAATAGAGCTTCCCTATGACCCTGCAATTGCATTGCTGGGTATTTACCCCAAAGATACAGATGTAGTGAAAAGAAAAGCCATCTGTACCCCAATGTTTATTGAAGCAATGGCCACGGTCGCCAAACTGTGGAAAGAAACAAGATGCCCTTCAATGGACGAATGGATAAGGAAGATGTGGTACATATACACGATGGAGTATTATGCTTCCATCAGAAAGGATGAATACCCAACTTTTGTAGCAACATGGACGGGACTGGAAGAATTATGCTGAGCGAAATAAGTCAAACATAGGGAGTCAAGTATCATATGGTTTCACTTATTTGTGGAGCATAACAAAGAACATGGAGGACATGGGGAGATGGAGAGGAGAAGGGAGTTGAGGGAAACTGGAAGGGGAGATGAACCATGAGAGACTATGGACTCTGAAAAACAACCAGAGGGTTTTGAAGGGGCAGGGGGTGGGAGGTTGGGGAACCAGGTGTTGGGTAATAGGGAGGGTATATATTGCATGGAGCACTGGGTGTCGTGCAAAAACAATGAATACTGTTACACTGAAAATAAATAAAATTGAATCATACAGAAAAAAAAAGATAAGTGTTATACTAGCATGAAGAACAGAGTGTCCAGAACCAAACACACACTTATACAGCCAAATGAATATGTGAGAATGGCGCAGAGACAATTAAGAAGGACAGAAAAATGTTTTCAGAAACAGCACTAAAGCAACTGTAGATCCATATGCAGTGTAAGTATCAACACTGATCTCATATGAGACAGAAAAATGAACTCAAAATGGATCAGAGCCCTACATGTAAAATCAGAAATGATAACAATTGTACCATAAGGCACAAAAAGAGGTGTTGTCCTTGGGTCTAGGGGAAAAAAAAAACCTAATAGTAGATAGAATACACAGAAGTATAAACAAAGAAAAGATATATTTCATCATAATTGAAAACCTGGCTCTTGGAAAGACATTGTGAACCTAATGAAAAGGAAGCTACATACTGGAGAAAAATATTCACAAAACACGTGGCTCAATAAGGGACTTTTATTTAGAACTACACTGCCAACTTAATTTTCTGATAAGAGGGGGAACCCTCTTACACTGTTCGTGGGAATGTAAGCTGGTACAGCCACTCTGGAATACAGTTGGAGGTTTCTCATGATGTTAAAAAAAGGCTACCCTATGGACCTAGCAATTGCACTACTAAGTATTGACCCCAAAGATACAGATGTAGTGAAAAAAAGGGGTACATGCACCTCAATGTTCATAGCCACAATGTCCATGAAAGCCAAACTGTGGAAAGAGCTAAGATGTCCTTCAACAGATGAATGGATAAAGAAGTTGTGGTTCATATATACAATGGAATTTTACTCAGAATCAGAAAGGAAGAATACCCACCATTTGCACTGACATGGATGGAACTGGAGGGGATTATGCTAAGTGAAATAAGTCAATCAGAGAAAGACATTTATCAAACGTTCTCACTCATATGTGGAACCTAAGGAATGGGCAGAGGGCAATAGGGGGAGTTAGGAAAAACTGAAGGGGGATGAAATCAGAGAGGGAGAAAAACCATGAAAGACTGTGAACTCTGGGATACAAACCAAGGGTTACACAAGGGAGGAGGTGGGGGGATGGAGTGACGGGGTGATGAGTATTAAGGAGGGCATGTGTGGTGATGAGCACTGGGTGTGATACACAACTAATGAATTGTTGAACACTATACCAAAAAATAATGAGGTATCATATGTTGGTTAACTGAACATAATAAAATTAATTCATTTAAATGTAAGTTTCCAGTGGTTCGTGGCTACCATAATAAGCAGCATAGATCCAGAATTTATAAAGAATAATTAATATGCAGCAGTAAGACAAAAAAAAGAAAACAGGAAAACAACAACAAAACCTCAAAATCAACATGTGATGTGGATTGACACTTTACTAAAGATGATATATGGATTCCAAATAAACCCAAGAAAATATGCTCAATTTCATTAGTCATCAGGAAAATACAAATCAAATCCACAAAGAGGTATAACACACATACCTGAAAGACTAAAATTTTTCAGAGATGACCATACAACATGTTGGTGAAGATGTGGATCTGTGACTTTCATATGCTGCTACTAAGAATATGAAATGGTGAAAAGACTTTGGCAGAATCTTAATATATCTACCATACAGCCCAGGCACCCTAAGTCTTTGTACTTATCAAAATATAAAAACATATGAAGTAAAAGTACACACAAATGCTGTGCATGAATGTACAAAGCAGCTTTGTTTTTAATCTCGAAATTGTCAAAAGCCCTACCAGTAGGTAAGAGGGATAAACAAATTGTGGTATACCCATACTGTATAATACTGCTCAGCGATAAAAAGTAACATGGCATATTTATATGAAATTCTCAGAAATGCAAACTAACCTCAAGTGACCCCAAACCCATCACTGATGGTCTGAGGACAAGTTGGTAGGGCAGCAGGAAAGAATGAATCAAAAAGGCACACGGGGAACCTTTTGGAGGTTATGAAAATGTTCATTATCTTGATTGTAGTGGTAGGTTCATGGACATAATGCATAAAAATTCATCAAACTGCATACTTCAAATATGAGCACTTTACTGTCCATAATTATACTAGAATAACCTTAAAACAAAGAAAAAAAGATTAATGAAATAAAAACTAAACACACAATAGGGAAAATCAACAAAAGCAAAAGCTAGTTCTTTGAAAAGATAAATGAAACTGATGCATCTGTAGACTGATCTAGGAAGAAAAAGCATTCAGAAATTACTACTAAAAATAAAACAAATAAAAGGACAGTTCCTACATATAATAAACACTTAAAAATATTATGAATACCTTTGCAGTGATTAAGTTGACAACTGCAATGAAGTGTGCATATTCCTTGAAATAAACTAGTTACCAACACTAACTCAAGAAGGAGTGTTTTATTTTTGTTGAAGAATGAAAATCATAATTTAAAACCTTTCCATAAAAGAAACCCCTCAAGCCCTAGATCACTTTTCTAGTCAATTCAATGAAGCATTTTAGGAGGAAAGAGTGGCATTCCCTTATATACCCTTCTCGAAGGAGGAGGGAACACCCCCCAGCTCAGTTTATGAGTCCACCATTATCCTGGTGCCAAGACCAGACAAAGACAGGAGAGAAAAACTGCAGCCCTATCTCCCAACGTGTATGGACTGAAAATACTTGATAAACACACACATAACACTGCTCTAACTATAAGGAAACATCAGAAAAACCCAAATGAAGGACATTCTACTAAATGCCTCAAAATTTCAAGTTCATCAAAATAAGCAAGGTCTGAACAGCTGTCATACTCTAGAGGAGCTTAAGGAAGATATAATGACTGAATCTATATTGTACTTGGGATGAGATCTGGGATAGAAAAAGGACATTAGGTAAACATCTGTAAGTTCATACTTCAGTCAATAACAATGAATTGATGCTGGTTCATTAGTTGTGACAATTGTATTATGGTATTTTAAGATGTTTAAAACGTACACTTGGGACCCCTAGATGGCTCGGTGGGTTAAAGTCTCTGCCTTCAGCTAAGGT
This sequence comes from Meles meles, assembly GCF_922984935.1. NCBI lineage: Eukaryota > Metazoa > Chordata > Mammalia > Carnivora > Mustelidae > Meles > Meles meles. Next base: position 630,477 of record NW_025721129.1, read on the forward strand.
CATGATCCCAGGGCTCTGGGATCCAGCGCAGCATCAGGCTCTTTGCTCATCAGGGAGACTGCTTCCCTTTCTCTCTCTCTCTCTCTCTCTCTCTCTCTGCCTGCCCTCTGACTGCTTGTGATCTCCCTCTGTCAAGTAAATAAAATCTTTAAAAAGTAGTAAATAAAAGCTACACTGGCTGATGGCACTGAGAAACTCTGTAAATGTCTTGCAACTTTCCTATAAATCTGAATCTATTCTAGAATAAATGTTTATTTAAAAAGATCACTGCATCCTGCCACATTACTGAATTGCTGTATGAGTTCTAGTAGGTTAGGGGTGGAGTCGTTGGGGTTTTCCATATAAAGAATCATGTCATCTGCGAAGAGAGAGAGTTTGACTTCTTCCTTGCCAATTTGGATACCTTTTATTTCTCTTTGTTGTCTGATTGCCATTGCTAGAACTTCTAATACTATGTTGAACAAGAGTGGTGAGAGTGGGCATCCTTGTCGTGTTCCTGATCTCAACAGGAAGGCTGCAAGCTTTTTCCCATTGAGGATGATATTTGCTGTGGGTCTTTCATAGATAGATTTGATGAAGTTCAGGAATGTTCCCTCTATTCCTATACTTTGATGCGTTTTCATCAGGAACAGATGCTGGATTTTGTCAAATGCTATTTCTGCATCAATTGAGAGGACCATGTGGTTCTTCTCTCTTCTCTTATTGATTTGTTCTATCACACTGATTGATTTGCGAATGTTGAACCAACCTTGCAACCCAGGGATGAATCCCACCTGGTCATGGTGGATAATCTTTTTAATGTGCTGCTGGATTCTGTTTGCTAGGATCTTGTTGAGAATCTTTGCATCCATATTCATCAGTGTTATTGGTCTACAATTCTCCTTTTTGATAGGGTCTTTGCCTGGTTTGGGTATCAGGGTAATGCCGGCTTCCTAAAAAGAGTCTGGAGGTTTTCCTTCTGCTTCAATTTTTTGGAACAGCTTCAGGAGAATTGGTGTTATTTCTTCTTTGAAAGTTTGGTAGAATTCCCCAGGGAATCCGTCAGGTCCTGAGCTCTTGTTTTTTGGGAGGTTTTTATCACTGCTTCAATCTCGTTACTAGATATCTGTCTATTCAATTTCTTCCTGGTTCAATTTTGGGAGTTTGTAGTTTTCCAGGAATGCATCCATTTCATCTAGGTTGCTTAGCTTATTGGCATATAACTGTTGGTAATAATTTCTGATGATTGTTTCTATTTCCTTGGTGTTAGTTGTGATCTCTCCCTTTTCATTCATAATTTCATTAATTTGGGCTTTCTCTCTTTTCTTTTGGATTAGTGTGGTCAATGGTTTATCGATCTTATTGTTTCAAAAATCTGGCTTCTAGTTTCATTGATACGTTCTACTGTATCTCTGGTTTCTACCTCATTGATATCTGCTCTAATCTTGATTATTTCCCTTCTTGCGTGTGGAGTTGGTTTGATTTGTTGTTGATTCTCCAGTTCTTTAAGGTGTAGAGACAACTGGTGTATTCTGTATTTTTCAATTTTTTTGAGGGAGGCTTGGATGGCTATGTATTTCCCCCTTAGAACCACCTTTGCTGTATCCATAGGTTTTGGACCAAAGTGTCTTCATTCTCATTGGTTTCCATGAATTGTTTAAGTTCATCTTTGATCTCCTGGTTGATCCAAGCATTCTTAAGCAGGGTGGTCTTTAGCTTCCAGGTGTTTGAGTTCCTTCTGAACTTTTCCTTGTGATTGAGTTCCAGTTTCAAAGCATTGTGATTGGAGAATATGCAGGGAATAATGTCAGTCTTTTGGTATCAGTTGAGTCCTGCTTTGTGACCCAGTATGTGGTCTATTCTGGAGAAGGTTCCATGTGCACATGAGAAGAATGAGTATTCTGTTGTTTCCGGGTGGAATGTTCTGTATATGTCTATGAGGTCCATCTGGTCCAATGTTTCATTCAATGCTCTTATTTCTTTATTAATTTTCTGCTTTTGATGATCTGTCTGTTTTTGAGAGAGGCATATTAAGATCTCCTACTATTATTGTATTCATATCAATATGACTCTATCTTGATTAATAGTTTTCTTATGAAATTGGCTCCTCCCATATTGGGGGTGTAGATATTCAAAATTTTTAGATCATCTTGGAGGATAGTCCCTTTAAGAATTATGTAGTGTCCTTCTGTATCTCTGACTACAGTCTTTAGTTTAAAATCTAATTTATCTGTTATGAGAATCACTAACCCGGCCTTCTTTTGAGGCCCATTGGCATGAAAGATGCTTCTCCATCCCTTCACTTTCAGTCTGGGTGTACCTTAGGTTCAAAATGGGTCACTTCTAGGCAACATATGGATGGGTCCTGTTGTTTTATCCAATCTGCAACCGTGTGTCATTTTATGGGCGCATTTAGGCCATTCATATTGAGAGTGATTATTGAGAGATAGGTTTTGATTGACATCGTGTTACCTTTGAAGTCTTTCTGTCTGTAGATTGTCTCTTTGTTACTGTTCAATGATATTTTTAGGATTTTTCTCTTTTATAGAACCCCTCTTAATATTTCCTTCAGTGTCGGATTGGTGGTTGCATCGTCTTTTAAGCCTTGCTGGTCTTGGAAACTCTTTATCTCTCCATCCATTTTACATGTCAGTCTTGCTGGATAGAGTATTCTTGGTTGTATGTTCTTCTCATTTAGTACTCTGAATATATTTTGTCAGCCCTTCCTGGCTTGCCAGGTTTCTGTGGAAAGGTCTGATGTTATTCTAACAGGCTTTCCTCTGTATGTGAGGAGCTTCTTTGTCGTAGCTGCTTTTAAGAGGGTCTGTCGTGAAACATAATTCCTCATTTTAACTATAAGGTGTCACGAAGACTTTGGAGAATCTAAAATCTTGGGAGGAAATCTCTCAGCATCTAGTACATGAATGTTGTTCCCATTTGTGAGATTGGGAAAATTTTCATAGACAACTTCTTCCACTATATCTTCTAGACTTCTTTCTTTTTCCTCCCCTTCAGGGATTCCAATAATTCTGACGTTGGAATGTTTCATGGCATCATTTATTTCCCTGATTCTGTTTTCGTGGCTTCTGAGCTGTTTGTTCCAGGCTTCCTCCTGATCCTTTCTCTCTATCTGTTTGTCATCCAGATCACAAACTCTATCTTCTGTCTCAGTTACCCTAGCTTTTAGAGAATTTAGATTAGATTGGAACTCATTGAGAGCATTTTGAACATCATCCCTGGTGGCTTTCAGTTCTGCCCTAATCAATTCCATTTGGTCATCCATGGCTTTCTCCAACCTAGCTATTGCCTAGATAATTGTTAGTCTGAATTCCTTTTCTGACATATTGTCTATGTCGATAGCCATTAGCTCTGTTGCAGAAGGTCCATCCTCTGTATTTTCCTTCTGTTGGGTATTCCTCCTCCTAGTCATTTTGGTAAGAGATGACTGAACAGATGCATTCGGACTTATCGATTGTGGTGCAGTCAATGGGCACCCTGGAACGCTTCTGTGCAATTAGGGTTCCCCACCCAAATGAGAGAAAAAAGAAAAGAAAAAGTAATAGAGAAGAAGAAAGAAAAGAAAGGGAAAAGAAAAAAGGAAAAAAAATGAGAGAGAGAGAGAAAAAAAAATGTTCATCATCACTAGCCAACAGGGAGATTCAAATTAAAACAACATTGAGATACCACCTGACACCAGTTAGAATGGCCAAAATTAGCAAGACAGGGAACAACATGTGTTGGAGAGGATGTGGAGAAACGGGAACCCTCTTACACTGTTGGTGGGAATGCAAGTTAGTGCAGCCACTTTGGAGAACAGTGTGGAGATTCCTCAAGAACTTAAGAATAGAGATTTCCTATGACCCTGCAATTGCACTGCTGGGTATTTGCCCCAAAGATACAGATGTAGTGAAAAGAAGGGCCATCTGTACCCCAATGTTTATTGCAGCAATGGCCACAGTCGCCAAACTGTGGAAAGAACCAGGATGCCCTTCAACGGATGAATGGATAAGGAAGATTTGATCCATATACACGGTGGAGTATTATGCCTCCATCAGAAAGGATGAATACCCAACTTTTGTAGCAACATGGATAGGACTGGAAGAGATTATGCTGAGCGAAATAAGTCAAGCAGAGAGAGTCAAGGATCATATGGTCTCACTTATTTGTGGAGCATAACAAAGAACACGGAGGACATGGGGAGATGGAGAGGAGAGGGAGTTGAGGGAAACTGGAAGGGGAGATGAACCATGAGGGACTATGTACTCTGAAAAACAATCAGAGGGTTTTGAAGGGGCGGGGGCGGGGGGTGGGAGGTTGAGGAACAAGGTGGTGGGTAATAGGGAGGGCACGTACTGCATGGAGCACTGGGTGTGATGCCAAAACAATGAACACTGTTATGCTGTAAATAAACAAATAAAAAAAAATAAAAAGATCACTGTAATTACTTTATTAAGACTTAAAAAAACAAAGCAACAACAACAACATATGATCATTTCAAAGTTGCAAGGGAACTATTTGACAAAATTCAACACTCATACCTGAGAAAACACTACAAAACTAAAAAGACAATTCCTCAATTTAATACTGGACATCTTCAAAAAGACTATAGCTAGCTAACATCATATGTTATGGTGAAAGACTCTTTTCCTACCTAAACTGTGGAACCAAAAATGTTAAGTCTGTTCACATCAATTCTATTAAACAACATACTGGAGGTTCTAATGGTACAGAAACACTTACTATATGATCCAGTAATTTAACTCTGTGTATATTTACCCAAAAGACTGAAAACAGAAAAGCCTTGCATACAAACATTCACTGCAGTTTCCTTCATAATAGCCCTAAAGTGCAAACAACTCAAATGTCTATTGACAGACAAATGAAGAAGCTAACTGTGGTATATCCACAAATGGCATACTGCTTGGAAATAAAAAGGAACAAACTTCTGATGTATGTAACATGGAAGAATCTCAGATACATTCTACTGAGTCAAGGGAGACAGAGAAGAAAAACAAAACAAAACAAAAAACAAATCGGACAAAAGAAAAATATTTCCACTTGATAAAAGATAGAACTATCCTGAGCTCTATGGACCTCACAATCTAGGTTTCAAACTAATCGATTAAGAAGAAGAAATTTACATGCACCCAACTGAAGTGGAAAACAACACACAGCTCTCTTACTGAGTGACAGAAGAAGAGGACACAATATTAGGAAGGGACTGATGATTCACATAACTGGTAACATCCTTTTCAACAGACATGTCATACTTCCAAATATCTGATTTTTCAACAAGTCATAAAGAAAAGTCAGAGATCATATAACATACAATCATATTCTCTGGCAGAGGCCAGAAACTTAGATGGTAACATTAAAAATTACAGTAAACGTTGGGGAGGGTATGTGCTATGGTGAGTGCTGTGAAGTGTGTAAGCCTGGTGATTCACAGACCTGTACCTGTGGGGGAAAAATACATTATATGTTTATAAAAAAATAAGAAATAAATTTAAAAAAATTAACAAATTACAGTAAAAAGTGAAAATAAACCCAAGAACTATAAAATGCAATATACAACATTTCAACTTCCCTACTTTATACTAGAAAATACCCAGAGCTAAGTAACTAATTCCATTAAACAATGTAATTTTTAGCCTCTGTAAGTTGGAGATAAAAGTAGCTGAATCATTTCAAAGCCATTCTATAATTTCATTTAAGTGATGATCTCTCATCTGTTGTGTGCGACTACTTTGGACAGAATCTAATGGCCACAAAAAGGTTGTAATAGTAATAATGCCATTTCATAAACCTAGCTTCTAAAAATGTTCTTTATTGTATGAGATAGGAAATCCTAAAATTTGAAATGATTTTATTGAGATAGTATATAGTACATTTGGTAAGGTCACAAAATCAAAGATCATAGAGAAATGAGAGTTTTGGAGGAGAGAAGGTGGGTGAGTGGGAGGGTGGTGTCTTGGGTGAGACTGGTGGTGGGTATTAAGGAGGGCACATATTGCATGGAGCGCTGGGTGTGGTGCATAAACAATGAATAAACAATGAACTTTGGAAACGTGAAAAAAAATTAATTAATTTAAGACGTTAATATATATACATATACATATACATATGTACGTATACACACACACACACACAGACATAAATATGTAACTAGGAACATGGTAAATGATAAGCATTCAATTTAAATTGTAGCTTTTATTAGTGTTGTTAATACAAACACTTTGTCCTATACCATTAGAATTCACCGTGTTGAAAATTTGCGCAATTGGCCAATAGGTTAATGTCACCATATTTATCCAGTCTTCAAAAGCTAGAATCTTCATTCGTACTTCCTTCTTTCTAACATCCACATCTAATTGTCACACTCTAAAGTTTTCCCCTTCAGCATGCTAGCTCCTCAATAACACTTGCCTGAATTTTTTTCAGCTGTCTCCTAAATAGCCTACCTGTCTGGACCATCTCTCTTCCCATCAATTCTTTGATAGAGCAGTCTTTCTAAAAACAAAAATTAAATCACATGATTAACTCTGATTTTCTTAGATTATAGCTCTACTATCTAGAAATCCAAAGTCCTGACCTGACAAAGGTGATTCCCAATCTGGTCTTTGTTTTGCTATCCTCATCACCTGTCATTCTCACCTAAGAACTTTGAGCATTTGAATAGTACACTATGTCACCTGTTCCCTCTGCTAAAAGTCTCCTACTTATCCATCAAACCCCAGCATGGACAGTATCACCTCTAGGACACTTTCCCTCAAGGCCTAAGGCATTCGCTTTGTTGTTTTATTTCTACCTGCATGATAGCACTTATAGTCTATTAAAGTAAATTTATTTCTGACCTTATTTCCTTAGCTACTTGACTGTGAGCTCCCTGAAGGCTAGTATAGAAAAACTCTTATCTAGTAAGAGTGCTTCCCTCAGGGTGGGCAGTCTTTGAGTAAATAAATGACATTTTGTAGGAAAATGCTAGATCTCAGAAATAAAACATATACATTGTTACAACTACCAAAAGATGAGCATATTTATTCCTCAACACCATTCTTCCTGTTAAAAGTTAAAGCAAACCCATAGAATTGTATTTATTTTTAATACATTTGCATACATGATCTATAAATACAGTAAGTAGGGAGTATTTCTATCAGGCACAGCATCATACATGGTGTTTGTGATTCAATCATAAAATTACATACAGAAACTTTGAAGCCAACTGACAGAAAAGGGTATCAAGGTGGATATCCATGAATACAGACCAAAATTTCCTTTTTACCCCTTGTATTTTTTAGATTTTCTAAAATGCACATATTTAACTTTCTAACAACTATGTATTGAATGAAAAAACAAGAAAATAGATACTCTGAAAAGCCATGTTTATCCAAAAGTTTAAGATGATTAAATCTCTCAATTATAGAGAATGTATCTCAGAAATCTGCTGAAGATCATGCTTATAGAAATTAATTTTTCCCCCAAAATGGAAGGGTTAGTTTTAATGAAGGAGGAAAAAAGCAACCCAAACCAAAGATACACAATTGCAAAATGAAGTGGACAACTGAAGCTTGGAAGCTATCCAGGTGTTTCAGGCTCAGGTGCTTTGGGGGGCCTCACAAGCCTCAAATTAGTGCCACAATCCTGTTCTTTGCTTTGTGTTTATATGCACATAATACTAACAATGCTGTTTGGCAACACATAAAAAACTCTTTCATTAATAAACTCATTAATAAAAAGACAACCGAATTAAAAATGCTCTAAGTTTTAAATAGAACCTTTCCCCCAAAAGATACAACTGGCAGGTAAACACATGAAAAGATGATCAATGTCATAATGAAATGAAAAGCAAAAAGAGTCGCCTCTTCATGCTGGCTGAGGCAGATATAGTCAAAAAGCCAGAAAATCACAAGGGTGCTTAAGGGCATGGTAAAAGCGGAGCTCTTCCATGTTGCTGGCGGGAGTGTATGACAGTACAGCTGTGCCGGAAAACAGTTCGGCAGCTCCTCAATGAGCTAAACAGAGGATTATCACAGGGCCCAACAATTCCACCACAGGTCTATACCCAAGAGAAATAAAACATATGTCCACACAAAAACTTGTATGTGGATTTTCACAGCAGCATTATTCATAATAGCTACAAAGTGGAAATTATCCAAATGCCCATGAACCGATCAGCAAATAAACCAAATGTGGTGTATCTACCACCTAATGAAATCTTATTTTACAATTGAAAGTAATGAAGGACTAATGTAAGGTACAACACGGAAGAACCATGAAAACGTTACACCAACTGGAAGAAGCCAGTCAAAAAAGACCACCCGTGCATGACTGCATTTATACAAAATGTCTAGAAGAGCTGAAGCTATAGGAACCAAAAAGAGATGAGTGGATGCTTAGAACTGCACATGGGGAAGAAGGGACATGTGAGACAAAGCGGAAGGACAGCTAATGGCTATGGGGTTTCCTCAGGAGGGATGATAACTCTCTAAGTCTATGGTAATAGGGGGCGCCGGGATGGCTTCAGTTAGTTAAGCGCTGGACTCTTGGTTTCGGCTCGGGTCATGATCTTGCAGTCCTGGGGTAGAGCCCTATGTCCTGTCAGGCTCCCTGCGCAGCAGGAAGTCTGCTTCAGATCCCATCTTCCTCTCCCTCTGCTCCTCCCATCACTTTGTGCCAAGGCTCTCAACTTAAATAAAGAAATACTTAAAAGAAGATGACTGTGGGAATAGTGGCACAATTCTGTGAATATATTAAAAATAATTGAATTGTATACTTGTAATATTTTTTTAAGATTTTATTTATTTATTTGACACAGAGAGAGAGAGAGATCACAAGTAGACAGAGAAGCAGACAGAGAGAGAGGGGGAAGCAGGCTCCTCTTGAGCAGAGATTCCTGATGTGGGGCTAAATCTCAGGACCCTGATACCATGACCTGAGCTGAAGGCATAGTTTTAGCCCACTGAGCCACCCAGGTGCCCCTGAATTGTATACTTTAAATGGATGAGTTCTATGGCATAAACTGTATCTCAGTAAAACTGTTTAAAGAAAGGAAGAATGCCATCTGGCCCCCTTTCCAACAAAATACATGATCTGGGAAGTGAGCATTTTCATTTGCAAATGGAAACAGTATGTGTTCCCATCTGTCCACCTCTAGCTGTAAGAGGACATAAAAAGTACATGGCAGAAACATTCTAGAAAGCTAGTTCAGTAAAGTGAAGATGACTGTTGGTTATCTATTGATGCCTAACAAATACCCCCAAACATAGCAGCTTAAAACAAGCACGTATTGTCTCACACAGTTTGTACTGGTCAGGAAAGAGTGAGTGGCTTAGCTGGCTAGTCCTGGCTCAGATCCCTTAGGAGGCTGCAGTCAAGTTGGGGCTGCAATCGCTGAAAACTTGGCTGGGGTTGGAATACCGGATTCCAAGCTCAGTCATATGGCTGCAGGTTGGAGGCTTCAGTTCCTCCCCTATCGGCCTCTACATAGGACTGTTCAGGACACTGTTTTCCACAGAACAAGAGATCAGAGAGACAGAGTGTGACAACAATTAAGTCAGAAGCTCGGCCTTAATCTTACAAGTGATACACCATCACTTTTGCAATATTCTACTGGTTACACAGATCAGTTCTGATCAGTGTGGGAAGGCATTGGACAAGAGTGTGACTACCAGGAGGTGGGAATCACTAGGGTCATTATGGAGGCCAGCTACCAAAATAACATTCTATCAATAAGGAAACCAAAGATCCCACACAAGTGAATGCTTGACCTTTTCAATGAATGGATAGATGGGATTCGGAGTCCTTAGTAGGACCAAGGACACACTCCTGGGGATGCAAACCTTGTGATAAAAAGTTTTGCAAGGAACAGTCATGCCATTTTCTGTTCTCCATGTGATGAAGCTACAATCCGTATAAAACAAAACTGAGAAGTTGACGACTGATGGGAGAAGTACATAAATGATGTAGTCAAACTCACTCTCCCCTCCTCCCTGCCACTGACAGATGACTAAACAGTCCTTTGTTGCAGGAAGGCTAGGTGACTCTACCAATGTCAAACACTGATTGAACAGGAACAAGATCCATTCTCTGTGTCTTCTCAATACACCAGAAGCTATACATCAGAGAACCAGAGGCAGGAACTCATAGTACAGATGATATTGTATACACGTGAGCATTACATCACATGCATTAAATGGCCAGTCACTCCAGAAATGATACTTCTTTTTGTGGTTTTCTGATACTGGCTCTGTTACTTTCCCAGGCAGTAGTGGACTCTTACCCTTATTTCCACTCCAACTGAGAGCTGTCCTACTTAGCTGGAAGTGAAACGACTCACTCATTCAGCTCAGTGAATATTACAGTCTCTGTTCTATACCCACTCCTGAACATGAAGATATGAAGAACAGAAGACATGGTTCCTTCACTCACAAAGCAGATAGTCAAGCTGATAAAACAAGGCCTAAACATGGAATGCTAAGAAAATTATGCCCCATGTGACAGGGCAGAGCAAGGATTTATGTATTTCAACAGTTTTATTTAATAAAGATCTTACATAATACTTACAGTGATCCAGATACATTATATTATCAATTCTCTGAAGTCCCTATGAGCTTATACTCATTTTATAGATGAGGAAAGCAGGCCCTGCAGAGGTTAAAGAACTTGTCAAAGTTTTCTGTCTTGTTAAGAAGCAGGGCCAGATTCTACCCTGGTAGGATGGCTGCAGGGTTTATACTTTCTTAACCAACATTCTATGAATCTTCTTGATCATAGGACAATTATTCTCCCACCTACCTCCTAAGTCCTTTTTCAGGGTTTGAGGGAAGGTCAGCAATGGAATTTTAAAGCTCCTCTGAGGAATCCTAGCTTTCAAGGGGCACAGGGGAAGGGAGGACCTAGTCCTGTAGAGTAAGGATGTTTGAGGACAGTGGCCATCCCTGTGGAGAGGGGTGTGTAAGGGGAAGTAAATATCAATATTGAGACAGTCAGTGCTTTCCTGGTGCCAATATGAAAGATGAAACTGAATCATAACTGTAGTTAGGAAATTAAGCTATAGTTGCAAAGAAGAAATTAAATGGATACATTGATCTGCAAGTGCAAAAATAAATTAATTTGACTATCAATATCCACTAGAAAGTGGAGATTCTTAATATAATCTTCTAATGATGCCTTCGCAGCATCATGACATAGGAAAACAGCACAACATACCAGGAACAGATGTATCAGATTATTTTTCAAGAAGATGAAAAGTAGTTTGAAAAGAATAAGGTGATCTGTGGGTCTGAAAGCCTTTTTCCTTAAAAAAAGCAATAACTTCTATTTTGGTAAAAATTTGCCAACTTTGTCACGTTATAAAGCAATCGGTATCTCTTTCCATTGCAATCGAATTTTACACCTTTGGAAAATTTCCCTCACAAGGAAAGGCCTTGCAGGCCACTGGCAATCTTCAGGTATCTAATCTTACTTTGTGTTCTTCTGATCACACACCCTGAATTATCTATGCGTCTCTCCATGAAAACCAATGGATGCATGGTCCCTAACTGTAGGAAGAGGCCTCCTGCAGAGCCGGCTGGCATAGAGTACAAGGCAGCACAATGATGAGTATCCGCACAGATTTTCTTCTAAGACAATGTGTCTATGCAGTTTATTTGTGACTTGAAAAGCTATTAAGGGGGGCACCTGGGTGGCTCAGTGGGTTAAGCCTCTGCCTTCAGCTCAGGTCATGATCTCAGGGTCCTGGGATCGAGCCCCACATCAGGCTCCCTGCTCAGCAGGGAATCTGCTTCCTCCTCTCTCTCTGCCTGCCTCTCTGCTTACTCGTGATCTCTCTCTGTCAAATAAATAAATAAATAAATCTTAAAAAAAGAAAAGCTATTAAGGATTTTTAAATAATTCCTCTAAAATTCAAAATTTTATTTCAAAATCTTGTACAAAGAATCTGTATCATGATATAGAAGGTATACAGAGTTCCAAAAGAAAGTCTAGTAACTGTCCATTCCTGTAAATTATATCTAACTGTTACCATAACTGTCTTAGGCTCCTCGGTATGAGAATGGCCTTTTTGAGGTCATTCAATTCATTCCAGTTATCCTGTCTGGGAATTTCACACTGAATAATCACAAGTGGAGGTGGTTTTTTATTCTGTTATGAAAGTAGACGTGGCCACTCTTCTTAGTAAAACACTCCAGAGTACAAATGCACTCTACTCCTTGCATATGGAAGGATGATGTGTTAGATGAGTATTAAAGTTATAATGATAAAATAACATAGAAGAAAAGGAAATGGGGTAATGAGAAGTGCATAGAACACAATGGGGGATATTCTAGGTAAGGTAATGTTAGTGTGTGTGCTTTTGCGTGGGGTGTGTGTGTGTGTGTGTGTGTGTGTGTGTGTGTGTAGCCATACACAACAGGAGTGATCTGGCCAAAAGGAAGCAGAAGCCAGCCAGCAAACAGCTGCTTGTCCTAGATATCCAACACCTTCGGATGTGGCTCACTCATCTTAGCATCCTTATCCCAAAGTGGCCAATTCTATATGTGTCTCATCTTGATTCATAGCATTGGCACATATGGCTCTCCTAGAGACCCTTATTCTGGAGGGGTCAAGCAAACCACGTCAATCCCCTTGTCTTAGCCCCTTAATTCCCAGAATCATTCCACACATACTTTGAACTTCTGCTTAGGGAGATCTGAGGAGTTGACAGGGTCTACCAAGTATAAATACCAGATGTCCTGAGTCAATATTGCATCAGGCCAGATCCATAAATATGATTATCTTATAAAATAAATTTAATATTAGAGTTCAGTTTAGCTTCTAGATTGCATCTTTCATCCTTTTTATTTCTAATTTGCCCTGGGGTTCAGACAGTTTTCCTATGTTCTATTTACTTCTACTTCTGTTTTTACTACTGCTACTACTAGCAATACTAATAGTATGACTACTACTAACAATAACCGTCATACACAGAACACTGATTACATGCTGGTGATTCCATTAAGGAATTTTCATATGGAAGACCCACTGAGCTGTCCTTACAATCTTAAGAGATAGCTAAGTATTCCTGGTTTAGAACCTTACAACATCATAAAGCTAGTAAGGACCAGTATCACGAGTCACACCTGGCAATCTGGCTCAAGAATCCATGCTCTTAGACTCTAGACCATAGTCATTCTGTTTGAACGATTCAAAGAATACACCATCAAAACCAGAGGACTGTCATTTCCAATCCCATCTCTAAGTCTATTAATCAACTGTGTGACCTAGAGCCAATCTTTTTTTTTTTTTTAAAGATTTATTTGACAGAGAGAAATCACAAGAGAGGCAGGCAGAGAGAGAGAGAGGAAGGGAAGCAGGCCCTCCGCTGAGCAGAGAGCCCAATGCGGGACTTGATCCCAGGACCCCGAGATCATGACCTGAGCCAAAGGCAGCGGCGTAACCCACTGATCCACCCAGGCGCCCCTAGAGCCAATCTTTGACTCAATGTTCACCACATAAGAAGCCAGGCTCAATGATTTTCTTCTGGTTACACAATGCTATAATGATGAAGTAGGAACTCTTCACTAACAAATTTGACTTTGCTGGATGAGTCAGGAGGTTTAAGGCCTGAAAATGAAATGTATCTCAGGGAAGGAAAGAGGCAACGAATAATAACAAAGTCAATCTTCTAAGAATTTTCCCACTTTGTATTTTGTGATGCAAGCATTAGATTTAAACCTTACAGAGGAAACCACTGAGACTCAGAGATTAGGTGATTTTTCCAAGGTCACACAGAAAGGATGGATAGCTGGCATGGGAATGCAGCTAAAGCCCCAGCCCTTCCTGTGGCACCACAATGCTTCCCTGCCTGTCCTCTTAGCAGCAGGGAGCCGATATCAAAGAGGGAAATTATATTAGTCTCTAGCACAAAGTCTTGCAAAGAGCACACACACAATCAAGTAATTTGGATGTGGGGATGGTAATAGGTGAATATCAACTGAAAAGTGCTAACAGATGGCAACTTCAAACAAAAGCAGAGACATTTCTCCATAACTTCTACAGGGTGGTACCTATCAAAACAAAACAAGTGATTTTCTGGGGGGAAACTTTGTATGACTTGAATCTCTGTATGATTTGAATCTGTATGACTTGAATCTCACCCTGAGTAAACAGTGAAGAAATACAGTGAGAATGCCAATAAGTGTGGTATTTCTAGATCAGATATATGAGTTTGTGGGGTATTTTGCTGCATGAAAAAAACTTCCTAACAATAACTCAGAGTCACTTTGTCAAAAGGACTCTGCCTTTCTCCCTAGCCAGAATTTCACCAATAATACTGATGAACAAGGATAGTCTCTCATGTGTTGACTACCTACAGGAGGGCAGGAAAGACAGAAACTTAAGAAATTACTAAATTTTGCAAACTTACTAAGATCTGCTCTAGTCTGGACATGGAGTCACTTATTCAGTCACCAATTCAGCCAACAAATCATAATTGAACACAAGTTATGTACAAAATGTCATTTTAAGTAGCAGGGACCCACAAGTGAGCATGGCATAGATGGTGATGTCAAATCAGGGGCAGGAGTGCTTACAGTGAAATGCTCCAGAAGCCTGGATGTTATCTCTAATGGGCTAGAGGCGCACCTGAAGGAAGTGACAGCTGAGCCAACGTGAGAGTACAGTATTCCCAGGACACTGCAAGTAGTTAAGAATGACTAGGATTCAAAGTATGCATAAGGAAGTCTATGCACTTATTTTCACAAATCATAATCATGTAGCCACAGAACTGGAGGTAGAAGGGTTTTATGACATGATAAGTTCTACACACTCTCATTTTATGTTTAGGGAAACTAATCCGTCTTGTTACCATGAGAGAGTATGTTACCATGAGGACGCTAGCACATGAGGGGAGGCTGTTCTCAAAGACAGAACTGAAGCTGTTACATTTGAGAGTAAAAAGAGTTGAATGCAGCCACGTCGGAGAACCACGATGAAACTTAACTAAAATAATTACTTACAGAAATCACCTCTAGCTGATCTGAAAGGTATCCGCATACAAAAAAGAAAAGTTAAAGATCTATAAATGACCACTCCTTATGTACTGTAAAGGCTAATCGAAGAACACTGGAGATAACACTTCAACACAGTTAACTCACCAATTAACCTAAATCTTCCTGTCTTTTAAAACTAGCTGGTGGTGGGTATTAAGGAGGACAGGCGTTGCTTGGAGCATGGGGTGTGATGCATAAACAATGAATCTTCGTACAGTGGAAAAATAAAGTAAAAAAAAATTAAATACAAAAAATAAACAAAAATACTGTCTTATTAAAAACATAAATAAAATGAGATCTTATCCATTACATTCAATAAAAATTGAGATGCAACAGCTATCAAATGAAGTGATTCTTATAAATCCCGTGTGGATGTTTGCTAAATCTTGGACAAAAATTTTACCATCATTAATTACTAAGCAACGCATTACTGGGAAACAACATTAGAAACAGCAATACCCCCATCACAAAGCCAAAATTAAGTAACATACAGTACAAGAAATATGCAATGTTATGGTGACTGTGTATTTAACTTAAGAAATATGAAGTGCAATTGCAGGGTCATAGGGAAGTTCTATTTTTAATTTCTTAAGGAATCTCCACACTGTTCTCCTAGTGGCTGCACCAAATTGCATTCCCACCAACAGTGTAAGAGGGTTCCCCTTTCTCTACATCCTCTCCAAAACACTTTGTTCCTGTCTTGCTAATTTTGGCCATTCTAACTCGTGTAAGATGGTATCTCAATGTGGTTTTAATTTCAATCTCCTGATGGCTAGTGATGATGAACATTTTTTCATGTGTCTGATAGCAATTTGTATGTCTTCATTGGAGAAGTGTCTGTTCATATCTTCTGCCCATTTGTTGATAGGATTATCTGTTTTTTGTGTGTTGAGTTTGAGGAGTTCTTTATAGATCGTGAATATCAACCTTTTGTCTGTACTGTCATTTGCAAATATCTTCTCCCATTCTGTGGGTTGCCCCTTTGTTTTGTTGACTGTTTCCTTTGCTGTGCAGAAGCTTTTGATCTTCATGAAGTCCCAAAAGTTCATTTTTGCTTTTGTTTCCTTCGCCTTTGGAGACATATCTTGAAAGAAGTTTCTGTGGCTGATATCAAAGAGGTTACTCCCTATGTTCTCCTCTAGGTTTCTGATGGATTCCTGTCTCACGTTGAGGTCTTTTATCCATTTCGAGTTTATCTTTGAGTACGGTGTAAGAGAATGGTCGAGCATCATTCTTCAACATATCGCTGTTGTTCAACATATCGCTGTTGTTCAACATATCAACGTATCAACATATTGTCAACATATCCAGTTTTCGCAGCACCATTGATTGAAGAGACTGTCTTTTTTTCCACTGGATATTTTTTCCTGCTTTGTCAAAGATTATTTGAACATAGAGTTGAGGGTCCATATCTGGGTTCTCTACTCTGTTCCACTGGTCTATGTGTCTGTTTTTACGACAGTACCATGCTGCCTTGGTGATCACAGTGTGTAGTAAAGCTTGAAATCAGGCAACGTGATGCTGCCAATTTTTTTTTTTTTGTTTTGTTTTTCAACATTTCCTAAGCAATTCAGGGTCTCTTCTGATTTGATATAAATTTTAGGATTATTTGCTCCAGCACTTTGAAAAATACCCGTGGAATTTTGATCAGAATGACATTAAAAGTATAGATTGCTCTAGGCAGTATAGACATTTTAACAACGTTTGTTCTTCCAATCCAAGAGCATGGAACAGTCTTCCATTTTTTTGTGTCTTCTTCAATTTCTTTCATGAGTATTCTGTAGTTCCTCGAGTAAAGATCCTTTACCCCTTTGGTTAGGTTTATTACCAGGTATCTTATGGTTCTTGGTGCTACAGTAAATGGAATCGATTCTCTAATTTCCCTTTCTCTATTTTCATTCTTAATGGATAAGAAAGCCACTGATTCCTGTACATTGACTTTGTATCCTGCCACGTTACTGAATTGCTGTATGAGTTCTAGTAGTTTGGGGGTGGCATCTTTTGGGTATTCCATATAAAGAATCACATCATCTGCGAAGAGAGAGAGTTTGACTTCTTCCTTGCCAATTTGGATAACCTTTATTTCACTTTGTTTTCTGATTGCTGTTGCCAGGACTTCTAATACTATGTTGAACAAGAGTGGTGAGAGTGGGCATCCTTGTCGTGTTCCTGATCTCAACGGGAAGGCTGTGAACTTTTTTCCCATTGAGGATGATATTTGCTGTGAGTCTTTCATAGATAGATTTTATGAAGTTCAGGAATGTTCCCTCTATCCCTATACTTTGAAGTGTTTTAATCAGGAACAGATTCTGGATTTTGTCAAATGCTTTTTCTGAATCAATTGAGAGGACCATGTGGTTCCCTATGACTCTGCAATTGCACTGCTGGGTATTTACCACAAAGATACTGATGTAGTGAAAAGAAGGGACATCTGTACCCCAATGTTTATAGCAGTAATGGCCACGGTCACCAAACTGTGGAAAGAAACAAGATGCCCTTCAATGGACGAATGGATAAGGAAGATGTGGTCCATATACACGATGGAGCATTATGCCTCCATCACAAAGGATGAATACGCAACTTTTGTATCAGCATGGACAGGACTGGAATAGATTATCCTGAGTGAAATAAGTCAAGCAGAGAGAGTCAAGTATCATACGATTTCACTTATTTGTGGAGCATGACAAATAACATGGAGGACATGGGGAGATGGAAAGGAGAAGGGAGTTGAGGGAAATTGGAGGGGGAGATGAACCATGAGAGACTATGGACACTGAAAAACAACCTGAGGGTTTTGAAGGGACGGGGTGGGTGGGAGGTTGGGGGAGCCAGGTGGTGGGTATTATGCAGGACTCGTATTGCATGGAACACTGGGTGTGGTGCAAAAACAATGATTTCTGTTATGCTGAAAAGAAATTAAAAAAAAAGAAATATGAAGTGCTAGAGAAGTCTATTTCTCTTACAGGTTCATTCCCATGATATTACTCATAAAGAAATAGTAAATATTATTTTTCTTTCTTTCTAGGTTCTAGATTTTACTCTACATAGTTTGACTTAAAACAAGTGTCCTATTGGCTTAGCATTTGTAAAGTTTTCATGTTTCCTTGGTGCAAGTGACAGTAAAGCAAAATTCTTTTTTTTTAAATTATGTATTCATTGATTTATTTAAGAGAGAGAGAAAAAACACATGTGTGAGGGGGTGGGGAGGTGCAGACGAAGAGAGAGGATCTCATGCAGACTCAGTACTGAGCATGGAGCAAAACACAGGGCTTGATCTCACAACCCTTAGACCATGGACCTAAGTGAAAATCAAGAGTCAGACACTTAAATGACCAATCCATCCAGGCTTCCATAAAACTACTCTTTGAAAAAAGGGATTCTTTTGTAGCTTGTCATAGTGGTTCTCCACCAAGGGTGTATTGAAATCAACCATGAGGAGTCTCTGACAATTGTGCAGTTCTCTGGATCCCACTGCAGAACACTAACTAGAAAGCTCTGGAAACCACCAGATTAGAAGACATTTATGGTTCTTTCAGATGCGGAGACTACATTACGTACAAAAACCTTGTACATATTCAACACCCAACAGCTTTCTTTTTGTACACATCGACTGCCCAGCACTGCACAGAGTAAAAGCACTCTTTCTGTACGATAGACGAAGACCCTATTCCCCTGTGCTATGCACTCACTTTCCTGACCTGGAGAAACTCATAAGAAATAAATTGAAGATTATAACATATACAACCTCAACTTAAATATACTTTTATTTCCTGTGGTTATCTTGATACAAGTTTGCCATATTTCATTATTCCTGAGGCAGAAATTTAGGAACTGGGTCTAATGTAAGCCCTAATTATTGCAGAGGTAATGGGAAGGCAGGATTGGGAAGGACACGGCTGTGTCTTAGTGCATGGGTTCTCTAGCGCACCACAATTTCACTAAGGTGGGTAGGTGTTGTCAGCATTACTGACCCAGTACTTCAACTGCCTCTTCCTTCTCAACCCTATGAGACCCAGATCCATAATGGGATAGTGACGTCCACATGTATGTATTCATTTCCATTCCTTCTTTTCTACCATAAAATGAAATTCAGACATATTTAAAAGAATTTCAAAAATATCAATACAATTCCCTAATAGCAATACAAAGAAATTAAAATAAATGTAATCACTAGTAAATTATATATTTCAACAGGTATATGCTCTTGCAGGACTATACTAAAAGACAATGATGGACCCATATGGTTATAGAACTTTCAAATGATATATTTAAGTTTAAGAATAGACAGAGGGTAAGAAGCCATACCACACAAGTACAAGAAAATGAAGTCAAATGATTTCCTGAAATCGTCCCAAACAATATAAGGTACAACTAACTTTTGATAGGCGAGGTAGTGGCACTTGTGGAAAATTTAGTGTTTATTAAAACAAAAGCATATAAAAATACTTTGTCTTTATACCTCAAACAAAGTGAAGTTATAGAAGGAAACAATCATATAAAGTTTTTCAGCTCCCTACACAAACATGCCATGCATGGGACCCTCAAAGCCATAGAGGTCCCCACAAATCTTTGATGTGCAGGATACCCTGTGCATTACATGATGCCTACCGTCTCTGGCCATTGCCCACTAAATCGCTGAGATCAATGCAAATGCTCCACAATATTCCAAACTTCCAAACACAAACTTTAAGTATCTACATGCCTGCGATTACAGAGTCTCACAAGCTTGGGGGCAAGTAGGCCAGTATGACCCCTGATCTTGGGCTAAAATTCCACTGATAAAAGGACTCCTTATCATTGAAAAGCCTGAAACATATCTATCATAGAAGCTTCCAATAAGCAATTATACCTAACACTGTTTTTATAAAGTAGATAATAAAGCTATTTTTGTATTAACAATATATCCATATATACAGTTGTACTAATAATTCTGCCTCTTCTGTCTGCCTCCATCGAACAATACTTACTCTTGAGTTTTCTAGATAATCATGGTCAAACTGTGAAAATATTACTGTTATCTTTTTTCCACACAAAGGCCAAGGTAAATTAATGCCAATGATCCAGAAGTCATTTCTATAAACACTGAAAAGTATTATTTATTTGGAAGAAGAGTATCTTTCTAATTACATTTTGATTCAGCTTCAATCAAAAGTAATTTATATTTCCTGTTCAACCTAATGCCTAATGTGTCTTCTAGGGACATGTGTGGGAACTGCCAGAGCTGAGAACATACTGAGTACTAAGAGAGTGGCCACAGTACTCTAGAAGTTTCACTAATTGGGATTTGGTTCTATAATTTATTTTTGGCACTGAAAAAAAAGACCACCACGACTTCATATTGATTTTATGTTCAATTAGCACATCATTCACAGAAATTTCAGTTATACTCTTATTTTAAGAAAATGTGATAAGGATTTCACTTTATATAAAATGATTCACAGATTAGAGGAAAATCATCACAGGATTCCTTTGAACATAAAAACTCCTCCTGTGTAAAATGCCATTGAAAAATTAATGAATAAGTTAATGACTGAATAGTCATTCAATTTCTACATATTATGAAAGACTTGTTGAAAATGTCTATCGAAATGATATTTAGTCTTCATGGGTAAAATGGTCATTTCCATAGAAAGTTAGCCTGTTTTGCCACTTCAAATTTCCTGATACATTCATTAATTAATTTAATAATGCATATAAGAAATCAGCATTCCATTTTTTATAATTTCATTTTGGTTATCTTTCTTCATATTTAAAACAGGAAAAATTTGCCTCATGCCCAGGCACAAGTATCACCTTATGATAAAAAATAAGCTAACATCTGTGCAAAACCAAGATAGGTGGTGGTTAAAATAACTCATCTTTTAGTATTCTGATGCCTACATATTTCTATCATTAAACTTCAACAGTATGCAGAGCCTCCACATTTGTGTAACAGGTCTTAGGAGATTTTTAAAGTAGTTTTAAAGCAACTGGTCATAAACACCAGCTCTAGAAGTCTTTATGAATCACATAAAATACAGACCTTATTAAATAACATCAGCACAGAAGTCATACTTTCTATTACTAAACAGAGAATTTTGCTGTTGATAAAAAACAAACAAGCAAAGTCATACTTTCTATTACTAAACAGAACATTTTGCTGTTGATAAAAAACAAACACACATTAAAAAAAAACAAAACTAAAAGAAAAAAACAAACAACAACAACAAAAACAACAAAACATACCAAATGTGTAAAATAAGGCTATTCAATTACTTGGTACTTGGATTTTTTTGTAGGGCTTAATCCAGGGTAAGAGATGGGGCACTCCTCCTTTCTGCAAGTGTTTTCATTTTCTGTTGAGAAAAAAAAAAATAACTAAATAAAATGAAGACCATGTGACTTGTAAAGTGAGTAAGTGCCAATTTTGAAACCAATTCAGCAAATTTTGTATTGCCTGCCCTTACCTCTCAAAGAAACCCCAATCTCACTGTGGAGATAACTTAACATTTTCACTAGGATAGTAAGGGTCCAAAAGTGGAAGAGGCTTTAAATATTTTTTATGGACAGAGAATAAGGAGGTTAAAAGTTGATCAGAGCATTTGGGAAAAGTAGTATCATACCCATTAGCATGAACTGGAGCTAATAGATACATAGATGGTTTACTATGTTCCAGCCACTCTGCTAAAGGCAGAAGTGGACTCTTTCATTTATATTCCAAAATGCCATCGAGTAGCTCTATTATCTCTCTTTCATAGGCAGGACAGAACATAAACTGGGCCTCAAAAAAAGTCAGGATTTGAAGAGATCAAGTAAAGGGAGACAAAAGAAATCCTCTACAGCAAAAGAGACTATCTTACATATTTAATAGATTTAAATACTTACATATTTAGGATCCCATCTTCCAAACAGATTTTTTTTTCTTGCTATAACTAAAAAAAAAGTCTTTTTTTTCTTTTTCTTAGTGATATATACACATAGGATTAACTATAATTCAAGTACTTTGTTTCAGAGGACCTATGCTTTTTGGTAAGTGGAGATTTATTCAACTTATATGCTCCAGATAATCACTCTCTAAATTACACCTTATAGATTCACCATTCTAGATAGAGTCAGTGGACCTGCCACTGGAAACAAATAGGTAAAATCACCAATATGCTTCTCAATGGCCAGGGCTGAAGTTCAGGCTTTGGCCATTTTTCCTGCTCTACTCTCTCACCTTATACTGGCCAGAGGTCTCCCCTACCACCAGAGGGCCTAGGTCAGCAATCCTGGGAACTGAGTGCTGCTTTAGGGGCAATGAGAGAAAGCTAACTGGCTCAGGATCAGCACACATTGTTACATTATTCATAAGGGAACTGCTTCTAGTATAATCAAAAGTAGATCCTCGCACAGGAACAGGGGAATAATCATATTCCCCATATAAGGTGTTGCTATCCCCACCTTAATCTTTTAGCTCACATATGTAAATTCTATGCCCCAACCTCTGAGTATAGCTCAGAGGGCAACTGACACAATTACATAAACCATGAGTAAAAGACAGGAAGCAAATGGGTGAGAAATAGACAATACCATATTTCTCAATCAGGAATTATTAACCAGGAATGAGTTTCAGGGATGGTTCAATTGTGTACTTCTCTTGTTTAGATGGTATGTACTTATGCCTTCTTTCTGGAGAGAGAACCCACAGTTTTCATCAGATTCCCAGAAAAGTCTGTGGGTTTGATAACCTACGTTCTATCTTACAGATGGTCAGCTCCATCCCACTGTTGCCATTACTCACATCTCTTGGGAACATAACTCTCCTCAATCCACCATTCTGAGCCTAGTGTGACTGCAGAGGTGGCAGGGAGAAGGAAACCTGGGAGACAAGTACTTGCACTATGAGGTCCAGTGACTTGTCCCCATGTGAAGAATGTCAACCGTAAAAGATGGGTTGATGTTCCTAAGAAGGATAGTTTGTTTGTTTGTTCACAGGCACGTATTCTGAGAATTCTGTTTCACCTTTGGGCCTGTGCTAGATTCCTTACACCAATCCTCCAAACTCCCTTTATTCAGCATCTATTTACCATGCTTTGAGCTTTGAAATGTGCGAATCCTTTAAGTCTTCCCTGGGTTCCTTACTCCGTGTTGAGCTAGGTTAGGATAGGCCTAGTCCATCTTAGTAGAACCACATTCCTGGATCTATCTCAGCAGCCTTGCTTATGTGGCCCCTAAAACTCTGACATCATATGCAGCAGATCCGTGCTCCTCACTGCAGCTTCATTCATAGAGGATTTCTAATTCTGCACTCCTCACCTTTCAGGTTTACAAAGAATTTAGAAATGTTCAAAAGACAACCATAGATAGTATTCAAAGTGTTGGGGGAAGAAGAGTCTGTGAGAAACGCTAATATGATATGAAGTTCTTCATTCAGAAGGAGAAATAATCTTCACTTTAATGCTGGGTCATAATATGGAGGATAGAAAGTGTCTTCCAAGGAAGGCAGCACAAAAAGAATCATTGCTAATCTGTAGACTGAGAAACCACATTGAAACCTAGGGGAGAGGTTCTCTGAAAAATTGAAAAAGCTGTGAATTACATTGTGCATGTAACTCCAAAGGGTTCAGAGACCTGCATAACATGGATTCCTTAGGGATTCATGGACCCCAAATTTGAAACCTTTGGACAAAGAAATCTTCCTGAGAGCGAAGGCTGGTAAACATGAGAATGAATAATCAAGTAAGGGTCACCAATCTTATTCTGTAAAAGTTTCTTTAAAATAGGAGTTTCTCATGGAGAATCTCATGGACTTTCTCATGGAGACCTAACACAGAGGTTCATATCCAGGCTAAGTTCACCATGTTTCCTTAGTTACAAAATTATCAGATGAACAAGGAGTGAAATGAAGAGTATACCTACCTCATCTTTTGGAGTCACATGCAACAGAATATAATCAAACTACAGGAAGAATGTTATTTTTATTTGAGATCCTACTGTTTGCAGTAAGTCTCACCACTATTGAGATATGCAACCCAAGGCAGCTCAGTCACTTCTCTGGGCTTTCAACTACTAATATAGGAAATGAGAGAATTTGAACTACACAGTCTTTTAGAGCCCTTCTATTTCTGATATTCTCATGTTGAGTGTCCACCAAAGATATACCCTGGACATGCAAGAAAGTAAATAAACATTATATGAGTCAATTTAAGATTCATGGATTCATTCTTCTTGGAAGTAATTACAAGTCCACTAGGGTAGTTTAGTGGTTAAACTTTGGACTCTTTTTTGCTGTTGTTGTTGTTAAGATTTTATTGATATATTTGACAGAGATCACAAGTAGGCAGAGAGGCAGGCAGAGAGAGAGAGAGAGAGAGAGAGGAAGAGAGAGAGAGAGAGGAAACAGGCTCCCTGCTGAGCAAGAGAGCCCCATGCTGAGCTCTATCCCAGGACCCTGGGATCATGACCTGAGCCAAAGGCAGAGGCTTTAACCCACTGACCCACCCAGGCACCCCATAACCTTCAGACTCTTGATTTCAGCTCAGGTCATGATCTCAGGGTCTTGAGAATTAGCCCTATGTTGGGCTCCATGCTGGGCAAGGAGCCTGCTTAAGATTCTCTCTCTGCCTTTCCCCCATGGCCAAATGGGCAATATAGTAGGATGTTAAGAAAAGATTTACGTGTCTATTCATTAAAATTACACACAACTCTTTTTCTTCAAAAGCATAACAAAACAAAAGGGCAATTGTCATTTCAAAACAAATTCCCATATCTATCAAAGAGTCTGTTCTCTCGCAACAAAGACGTGGATTTTACTTTTTGTTTATAACAACTCTGTGAAATACAACACATGGAAATAGAAAAAGAGACAATTGCTTCCTCTACAAATAGATTACCCTGTATGCCTGTCAGGGCAGGTTGAGGCTATGCCTATACTAGCAACAACACATTTCAGCTATTCAATGTTAGTAAAAACTATGATTCTTTGCCTCACAGAGAACAGAGGCTAGGTTTAAAACAGTGTTTCCTATTGTTGCTGTTAACTTAAATCACAATGTAGAGTAAGATTTTTCAGAATGCCCAGAAGCTTGACATTCACAGCCAGATGACCTCACAAATACTAGATCCCATTCTGAAACTGAATATTTTTAAAGTGGCAATCTGGTTTTTTTAAATTTTTATTTATTTTTTATTTTTTTAAGAGAGGGAGGGAGGAGGGAGAAAAGTGAGAGGGCCAAAAGGAAAGGAAGAGAGAAAACCTCAAGCAGGCTCCATGCTCAGTGCAGAGCTCAATCTCAGGACACTGAGACCCACACCTGAGCCAGAATCAAGAGTGCACTACTTATCTGACTCATCCACCTGGGTGCCCTAGTAGTCTATTTTTTTCCCAAACAGAGAAACTACATATTAGTTAAAAGAATTAATTGCATTGACCTTTTGGTAATGATTCTCTTGATATTGCATCACTTGTCTAGTCTTCAATGGCCCATAAAATGAAACAAGAATTGTATATGAGCTAAAAAACAAGTACAAAGTAGCATTTATTTATACCTCCCCTTCCAATTGGGAAAGATAAAGAGGACCTTGGAAGAAGTTGTAAAAGGGAATAAATGTGATTCCATTTTTAAAATGGCTGTGATTTTACTAGCAGCAATTTGTGAATGAAATGTAAGATAAACAGAAGAAAGTTATTTCGATCTTTGATTTTCTAAGCTGTCTTTCCTACAGTTATATTCAGTCATAAGGGCAAAGTCTTATTCTGCCAAAAAGTAAAATAGAGGTCATAACTGAACATGAGAACAAAATGCCTGAAATTATTTTTTAAAATACTTCAATAATGACAAAATTGATGGACTATTACCACCTAATCTGTAAGTTGCTATCCATTTTGACTTTTTTTTTTTAGTCAGTTATATCCATTATATGTTCAGTCCCCGTGTTCCTCTCCTGCTTCACATATTATGGCTCAGTTATAGCATTTCATATTAGATTATTTATCTTTCTGCCCATTACTAGAGAGCTGGGACTGTAACTTTTTTCCAACTGTCTCCAGTCCTTTAAAGATTATTTACTGGAATTCTGCTCTATAGTAGGGCTCTCTTTGCATTCCCAAAGCCTAGTACAATGCCTTGTACAAACTATATACTCAAGAAGTGAAGGGTTATGTGTGTTTTTAAAATCCACTCTCCTCCATATCTATATCACTATCCACATACCAACCTTTCAGGGACTCCGTGGAATGCTATTCTTAAGGATATGTAAACATTGCTGTGGAACTGGGTGGGGAAGAGTCTTCCTTGTATACTGCAGACTACATCTTCTAACATAGTGCTCATTTACCACTTTGAACTACAGGGTAAACACCTGATGATTAAAGTTAATTACCTGCCAACAAATGGTGCAGGGACACCTGGACATCCACATGCAAAAGAATTGTTGGACTCCTATCTCATGCCATATATAAAAATTAGCTCAATATGAATCAAAGATATAAAATTAAGATCTATAATTTTTAAAAAATAGAAAAAAATACAAAGGCTATTTGTTCACTGGGATTAGGCAATGGTTTCTTAGTTATGACACCAACAGCACAAGCAATCAAAAGAAAAGAATAGATATCGTGGACTCTGCAAAGATTAAAATCTTATATGCTTAGAGGAGTACTATTAACAAAGTAAAATGAAAACCCACAGAGTAGAAGAAAACTTTGTAAATCATATATTTGACAAAGAATTTGTATATGAAGAATTGTTTTTGAATTGTCACAATTAAATAAAGATAAAGAAGCCAGTTTTTAAGTGGCCAAAGGATCTGAATGGACAGTTTTCTAAAGAAGATATGCAAATGGCCAATAAGCACAAGAGAAGATACTCAACATCATTAGACATCAGGGAAAGGCAAACCAAAACCATGACTTTATACTCATGACTTTATACTCATGAGGATGGCTATATTAAAAAAGACATAGAAAGTGCCAGCAAAGACATGGATAGACTCAACTCTCATAAACTGCTAGTGGGAATGTCAAATGGTGATGTCACTTTGGGACCTAGTTCTGAAGCTCTGCAAATGGCTAAACACAGAGTTACCTAGGATCCTACATTCACTCCCAGGTACATAAACAAGAAATATGAACACACATCCAGAAAAAAACATGCATATGAAGGTTCACAGCAGCTATATTTAGAAGAGTTAAAAAGTGGAAAACAAGCCCAATGCCCATCCACTGATGAACGAATGAACCCATGGTGGTATATCCACACAATGGAGAATTACCTGGCCATAAAAGACACACTGTAACAACACCGATGAATCTTGAAAACACTGTGGTTTCTTCTCCATGTCCTCATATCAGGGAGATCATATGATAGTTGTCTTTCTCCGATTGACTTATTTCACTAAGCATGATACGCTCTAGTTCCATCCACGTCGTCGCAAGCAACATGGGGGGGTAGGAGATAGGAGAAGAATAAATGAAACAAGATGGGATTGGGAGGGAGACAAACCATAAATGACTCTTAATCTCACAAAACAAACTGGGGGTTGCTGCGGGGAGGTGGGATTGGGGGAGGGGGAGCGGGCTATGGACATTGGGGAGGGGAAGCGAACCATAAGAGACTATGGACTCTGAAAAACAACCTGAGGGTTTTGAAGGGTCAGGGGTGGGAGGTTGGGGCAACCTGAGGGTTTTGAAGGGTCAGGGGTGGGAGGTTGGGGGAACAGGTGGTGGGTAATGGAGAGGGCACGTTTTGCATGGAGCACTGGGTGTTGTGCAAAAAGAATGAATACTGTTACGCTGAAAAAAATAAAATGAGAAAAAAAAAAAAAAAAAAAAAAAAAAAAAAAAAAAAAAAAGAAAACACTGTGGTAATTAAACAACATCACATCCAAAGGACCGCATGTTATTACGGTCCCAATTACATGAAACATCCAGAGTGAACAAGTCTACAGAAACTGAAAGCAGATTAGTATTTGCCCAGACTTTGAGGTGATAAGGTTCCTGGGACATGATGATGAAGGGGTGTGGTGTTTCTTTTTGGGAATGAAAATATTCTGAAATTGACTGCAACAACAGATGCACCATTCTCTCAATATACTATGCCATGCGAATTATATCTCAGTAAAGCTGTGAAAAGGAAAAATCAAGAGCTAAATAGCAAATACCAAACTACTAAGCCACTGGGTTCCATCCCAACAAATTGACTCAGAGTCAAGAGTCATCATTTTCTTTATGTGTATAATAATCATCTGCAGTAAAATACAAGTAAATGAAAATTATTTGCTTTTGTCCATATGTTTTTGTACAAAATGTGCGTGTGCCTCTCCATCTGAATTCCTCAGAGGTCTGAGGAATAGACCCATCAGTCCTTGCCTGGGGTTTAGCCTTACTGTTTCCACACAGTAAATTTTCAGTAGCAGTGTATCAAGTCAGTGAATTAACACTGCTCATATCTGAGAGTTTAAGTTGGTAATACAAGTGTGCCTATGTAGGAAAATGAAGCCGTAGACAGGTAACTGAAGAAAAATATTGTTGGTCTTTTATTTTCAACAACTCAGAAAACACTGTTTACATAAAAACCTGTAGGTAGTCTCTCATTAGAAGTTAACTTCATATTAACCAAGAGATACAGTACTAATTTTGGACCCTCTAAATCATTCTGAATCTGGTCATTCCTAATTTTCACAGAGATCATAGGAAGAGAACGTCTGTCAAATGAAAGGAAAAGGATAAAAGATTTAAGCCTGGTGAACTGCAATTTTTCATCCTTTCTTCTGTTACAGTCAAGTCATGAAGAAAAACATCAAGCACTTCAGTTGAATTTAAGCCCACTGTGCTGAATTCACTTCCAAACATTTAAAATTAGCAAAGCATTAAAATGAGGGCTTTGAGGGCTTGCTTCAGAGTGTAGGGCAGCCAGATATCAAGGGGGCTTGGAGGAAAGCTTTTATAGAATTCAAATTTCAAGGCTAGAAAAAAAAAGTTATCAAATTTACAAATTAGCTTATTTAAATTTAACCATGAATCCTTTTCTCGCTAGTCTATACAATCTTGTAAGCAATAAGCTGTTTCTTTCTTGTCTTCCCAAAACGTGAGCCATACCTCAGGGACAGTGGCTCTGAAAGGAAACAGGAAAATAAGTTTAAAGCCTGCACCTTGCTTCTATGTCCTATTGTCACAACCAGGTTTTTTTTTTTTTTTAAAGATTTATTTATTTGACAGATAGAGATTACAAGTAGGCAGAGAGGCAGGCAGAGAGAGAGGAGGAAGCAGGCTCCCAGCCAAGCAGAGAGCCCAATGCGGGGCTCGATCCCAGGACCCTGGGATCATGACCCGAGCTGAAGGCAGAGGCTTTAACCCGCTGAGCCACCCAGGCGCCCCTCACAACCAGGTTTTGACCACTGAGTGAGCTGAAGCGTCTCACTACTGTCACTTTGGTCTGGGATGTGTGTGATCCTCTATTTACTCATAATCATCCCAACCAGAATCAATGTGAGTATTTCATTAACACAAATGTCATCACACCAGACCGTGTAGAAGGATATAAATTCTTTTCTGAGATTAAGAAAGAAATACTTTTCCTTTTGTCTGTCTTTCCTCTCTCTATTAGACAATCATTTTGAAATAAAACAATAAACGTGAGAATCTATGAAACATAGGATAATGGGAACTGGACTAGGAGACCCTGGACCTATATTCTGCACTGTGGTTCTAGCTCTTAACTTCTGAGCCCACTCTGTGAGATGATAGAACCATCCGACCTAGCACAAAGAACACAGTAAGATTATGTGGAAAACAACGTGGTAGTGTGAAGTACCCAGTGAGGCTCTGGAGCACATAAGTAGGGTACATACATAAATATGAGAGCAGTCCTGTCCTTATATGTTATGCTTTGTTTCTCTGCTCCACCTGACCCGAGCAGGCTTCTGGAGTATCACTGTGGGCCTTGAAGTTGGCTGGACTTTCTTCTTTGGCAAAACCACCAGTTGCAACCTCAGGTCATGATTCCTTTTCAGAAGCACCGAGGAGTAGACAGGGCCAACCACCTAATATTCCCTTACGAGGTGGGGTTTCACTACAGTTCTCCCATCTTGGCCCAGACAAGGGGATAAGATTTACACATCCACGGCACACCCTGCTAAACAGAGGCTCTCCGGCTGCCTTGGTAGCCACCTACCTGCTTAGCAGCCGAAGGGGTGACTGTAGAAGAGACATCTCTTATGGTTGGGAAGCTCTGCCTTGCAGCACACTCTCACCTTCCTCATACAGAGGGGAAGGGAACGGTCATCAAACTCAGAAGCCATAATGGTGAGAAACAGAATGTGTAAAATGCGAATGGAAAGCAGGCTCACGTCTATCCAGATCTGGATGTAGTCTAACCTAGCAAAGACTACTGCCAAAGCTGAGGTTCCAGAGGGTCAATCAGGGGTAGAGGAGGAAATACATATCCTCTCCTAGGTGTAAATTAGGATCCAGGTAAACAAGGAAAGCCAAAGGCCACAGAGTAGCTGGGTTTTCCACATCTTTGAAATGGGAGCTGATGTGGGCACACATACAGTCCACATGCAAGTGAACAAACAACCAGAAATAGGTTTTACCTTTCAGTTGTGCCATGGGATAGCTCTCTGTCAAAACGTGGTCAAGGCTGCTCAACACAGCACCAACACACAGTGCTGATAGGACTGTTTCTGCTGTTGGTCAGATGTTTCTAATCCAAACTTGTCCTAGATAAAGAAATTCAGACTGAAGCAAAATTATGAAATAAACTGGGCTGTGTTGCCTGCAAGCCCCGTTACTGGTGGCTGACAGAAAGCAGTTTCCTCTGCTCCCTTTCCAGCCTCCCACACTGTAGCTAAGTTCTCTGTTAAGTAAACAAAGGCTAACCCTCACCCCATCCAAAGCTGCTTCAGAAAACCAGAAAACTGCTGCAGTTGCCAATACCAAACTCAACATCCAGCTCATGGGCTCTGTGCACACACCAGGAAGCCACAGTCCCTGAGATCTCCAACACTTAGGATACCAAGTGGGAGAGCAGGCTATCCCCTCTATGAAATTATCTTTCAGAGGTAGTTTGCTCTGGTACTGTAACAAAAAAAAAAAAAAACAAAAACAAAAACAAAAAACAAAAAACAAAAAAACAAAACACTGGGCAGACTGAACCACACACATCTAGACACCTAGGATGCATAGTTTTGGAGGCTGGCAAGTCCAAAGTTAAGGTGCCAGCAGATTCAGTTCTTGGTGAGAACCACTTTTGCATCTGTAGCCAGCTGCCTGTCAGCTGTATCCTCCTCACATGGGGGACAGACACAGACAGAGAGAGTAAGCTCTTTGGTCTCTTTAAAGGGCACTAATCCCATCATGGGGATTCTGCCCTCCTGACCTCATCTCACCCAGGGGATCAGGACTTCGATGTGAGTTTCTGGCGAGGGCACATTCAATCCGTAACACAGTTTTTGTCAAATGCTTTGGGGATGAGAGAGGTGTGAGTCATGGAACTCTAGTGAATCACAGTAAACAAAATATGCATGCATTTCTTCAAGCACTGTGTACACAAGTGTATGTATGTGTAAGTGCGTGTACACATGCATATATAAATTTCATTTATTTCTGTGATATTTTAGAGTTCACAAATCCATATTAGTGGCAATTTAAACTGAAATTTAGTATACTTTCCACGACTAATAACTTCTAGGAGGGCAAGCTTTATAATCCCATATTTCTCTTAAGTTGTTATGTGGTTCTAAACATGACTTTACCTTGAAAAGAACAGCTACCAAGTCCTGGATGGCACGATAAGATCTTTGAACGGATACCTCAGTTACTGAAATTTCATTTGCTGTAGGTATCAAGCTGTGTCACCTCTCCTAGTCTAAAGAACACTGTGGGGGTGGGGGGCGGGAATTGTCTTCTGGATATGATCCATATTTTGTCCTACAGATCTTTCCCTTGGACAATGGCAAAATCACAGAGAGTGACAGATTGATTCACAGCCATCTTCCCTTGGAACTGAGAACAACAATTGCACTATTTAGTATCTCTGACTTGTGAATTTTCAGTCTAAGTTGCAAATCTCTAAACTATTTTACTTTGATTTTTTATACAAATGTGTAAAAATAAGATTGTCCTTAAGTTATAAATAAATAAATAAATATTTTATTAATAAATAAAACAATTTAGGGATGCCTGGATGACTAAGTCCTTAAGCATCTGCCTTCAGCTCTGGTCATGATCCCAGGGTCTTGGGATGGAACCACACATTGGACTCCCTGTTCCATGGGAAGCCTGCTTCTCCTTCTCCCACTCCCTCTCTCAGTGTATCTCTTTCTGTCTAACAAATAAAATCTTTTAAAAAAAACATAAAAACCAATTTATTCTAACACATGAATCTTAGAGTCATAAATTAATTTTTCTTTTGCCCTGTTAAAACACACTGTTGTGTTCACATTGTAAGTAAATATAATTATGGAAGCAAGAGTTCTTCCCTACAATCAAGATTCATGACATAAAATGTTTTCTGAATTGAGAGAGTTTCAAATGGGTGTGCCAAACATGTGACTGGCCATAGAGGTACAGAATTCAATGCACCCACATGTAACTTTGAAATAAAATTCTCAAAGTTTGTGGAAGATGCCAAGCTTTCCAAAAGTGAGAAGGACTGAGATACTAGCCTGGAAAACAGACCTTGCTAAGGAACTCCAGAAGGACGATGAGTGCCTTATATAAAGCTTCTGAAAATGACAGATACCAAGGCATAAAAATCACACATTTCCAAGGTAACCAGAGTAATGATTGTGTCATTTATTGATACTGTTAGTTAATACTTACCTTGATGATTAATTTTATTGGCCAACTTGACTGCCACAACGTGCCCAGATTAACCATTTCTGGTGTGTCTGTGAGGTATTTCTGGATGAGATTGTCATTTATATCACTGGATTTAATAGGACAGATGGCCCACCCCAAAGCGGGTAGGCATTAGTCCATTTCTTGAGGGCCTTCACAGAACAGAGTGGAGGAAGGAGAAATTTGCACTTTTTTTCCTGCCTCACTGTTGAGCTGGGACATCTCATCTCATATTGCTTCAGGAAAAGATGGGGATGAACTGAACTACCAGCTTTCCTGGGTCTTCAACTTACACATGGCAAATCACAGGACTGTCACTGGTCTCTTTCTCTGGAGAACCCTGACTAAAGCAGTTATCTAAAAATTTACCTAATGAATGGCAGCCGTGAACATAACATTCAATGGTAGAAGGAGAAAGTAGAGATTCTGCTCCCCAAAGAAGAAAATTACCTTCAGGAGGAACACCTCTCATATGTGCTTTTCTCAGCTGGTCATATGGAATTCTAACCTACTCTCTCCTACACCTGCTGTTAGAAATAGCAAGAAAAGCATCTATAATCTAGTTAGAAGAAAAAACACAGTTGGGAGATCTGGTCCAAATTCTAGCTTTACTGCTTACTACATGTGGCTTTGGCAGGGCTCACTCCTTCTTTAGAAATAAGTTAATAGGGGCACCTGGGTGGCTCAGTGGGTTAAAGCCTCTGCCTTCAGCTCAGGTCATGATCTCAGGGTCCTGGGATCGAGCCCCACACTGGGCTCTCCACTCAGCGGGAGCCTGCTTCTCCCTCTTCCTCTGCCTGCCTCTCTGCCTACATGTGATCTCTGTCTTGTCAAATAAATAAATAAAACCTTTAAAAAAAAAGAAACGTCAAAAAAAAGAATTAAGTTAATAAAACTTACCTCATCTAATTGATGTGTATTATATGTAGTTAGGTATTCACTTAAAGAAGTTTTAAAATTTCCTCTTATTATCCCATAAAATATAAACATTAATTGTTATCTTTCTGTTCAAGTTTCTACATTATTTGATATTTCTCTCCTTCAAAGTTGACCACTTGGAAGCATAGTGCTATGAAGTGATGCCTATATCCCACCTAAATTCATATGATGAAGGTCTAATTTTAAATGCATTATATTAGGAGGCAGGGGTTTTGGGAGTTGATTTAAGTTTGGATGAAGTCATGAAAGTGAGGCCCCCTAGGATAAGACTTGTGCCCTTAAAAGAAGAGAACAGAGGTATCTAGTTCCATCTTCACCTCTCTCCCTCTCTTCTCCATCCGCCGTTATCCTCCCAGTCCCATGGAGACACAGAAGAAGATGGCCAACCACAAGCCAGGGGAACCCTCTACCAGGAACTGGATGGCGCCCAGATCATAGGCATCCACCACCTCCAGAGCTGTAAGAAATCAATGTCTGATGTATAAACCACACAGTTTAGGGTATTTTGTTATGGCAGCCTGAGCTGAATGAGACAGATAGCATCCATTCATTTGCATGTCAATGTTCCCTTATCAAATTCAAAGAAATAAAACTCTTTTTATTGGTTTACACCTTCTTTCACTGGGTAAAAGATAACGAATTGGCTTCTCTACCTAAAAGTGCAGAATATACATTCTTCTTCTGACCCATAAGAAACAAATGTGAACTATACAAGATATGGATTATTACCACCATTTTACAGACAAAGAAACAAAGTACACTCACAAGTTTGGAGATCACACCAGTGAGAACAGAGGCCATTTCTGACTAATCTAATTCAGATTTTGATCACTTCAGACTCCTCTGAGACAATACAAGAAATGTGCCTGATTTTATCAAGTCATTTTGTGAATAACACAAGAAAAGAAGTCAGGAAAATATCAGTTTATCCACAAGCATAATATTTTCTCAGTATCATAGAGTAAAACTAAAGCTTACTCACCAAGATGTTTCCTTCAAACCCCAGTGTAAGACACACACATAGCCAAAGCTGGCTCTCGGGGGTATTCTACCATGAACAGCTATAAAGAGGTCTGGACCCAAAGAATGCAGAAAGACTAGACAGAATGACGTTTTCAACAACAGCTGCTACATTTTAATATGTTGGAGCTATTTCAAAATCCCATTGCTCCAACTGAATTTCTGTGCCTTTAAGTCTTTCTTTCCCATCCAAGCACCCATCTTATTCAAGGGGTTTTCAATTACTATGGGAAACCAGAGGGTCAGAGTGACTGAGTTTGACACAAATGATCCCTAACCGAAATTGCTCTAATACGTGCTTCCATTTCATTCTATAAAAAACTGTTCTAGCCAAATGTGGATATCCTCAAGGATACATTATCCAGAAGGATTAATCCAGGATTCTATCCAGAATGCATTATCCCGAAGCATTATCTCTACGTTCCTATTATCTTTTAGATCCGTATGTTTAGAAATTACTAGAAAAATCTCTTGTGCATTATTCTGTAGAGTCTAAGTGACAGAAAATCCTTGATTTCTAGAAATAATCAAATCATCTGACTAGTGAATAAATGCGGATGAACCAGGTATGTGATTCTGCTTCAGGTTAAAATACTAAATGTGGCTATAAAATAAAGAGAATAGCTTCTTATATGGCCTCTACACACTGGCTCCTTTCCTACCACAGGATCCTTGAATAATTGCTCCTACTTCTTAAAATCTTTTTTACAGCATCTTGTTTTCACTCACAAAAGAGTAAATCCTCACTTAAAAGAGGCCTTCCTGGAAACCTTAATGAGAGTGGCCTAGCTCCATTTCCATGTTTTTTTTTTTTTAATAAGAGTTAAAAAAAAAGAGTTAGCACCATTTATTAATTCTTGTTAATATAGCATTTGTCTCTTTCTATCAACATGCACTGTCCATTCTAGTATCCAATAGACACCTGTGGCAACTCAAATTTAAATTCAAATAAATGATAATTAAGTAAAATTACAGAAAAATGATGACTTTGATTTCATTAAAATTGAGAACTCTGTTCCTTTAAAAACACTGTGAAAAGAATAAAATGACTAGCCACATAATGGGAGAAAATATTTGTAAATCACATATATGATAAAGAACTTGAATCAGAATATAAAACTCTCAAAACTCAGTAATATAAAAACTAAAAATCCAACTAAATTGGGCAAAATCTTTGAATACGAACTTTACTCAACTTAACATATGAATGATAAGCACGTAAAAAGATTTTCACCATCACTAGTCATTAGGAAAATGCCAATCAAAGCCACATTGAAATGCCACATCATTCCCTCTAAGATGGCTATAATCAAAAGGACAGTAAGTCTGGGTGAAGATGTGGAGAAATTGTACTCTTACACTACTGTTGGTAAGAATATAAAACCACTTTGGAAAACAACTGGATATTTTCTTAAAAAGTTAAATTTACAGATAAAATATGACCCAGCCATTCAACCCCTAAGTGTTTACCCAAAAGAAATGAAAGTGTTGGTCCAGACAAAGACTTATACATGTATGTTCATAGTAACTTTACGTATAGTAGCCAAAACCTGGAAACAACCCGAATATCCAATACTAGGTGAATGGATAAACAAGCTATGGCTTCTTTGCATGATGGAATACTACGCAGCAATGAAATGAAGCACTGATAAATGCAAATACACGGGTGAATCATGAAATAATTATATTGAATTAAAGATGTTAAAAATACATAGTATGATTCTATTTATATATAATTCTTGAAAATGCAAAATAATCTACAATGACAGAAAACAGACTGGTGGTTTCCTAGGAATGGGGAGCAACACGTGATTCGCAAGGGACATAAAATTTGGGAGATTATAAGTATGTTCACTGTCTTGACCATGATGGTTTCATCAATATATACATGTGCCAAAGCTTCCTGGTGTATAGACCTCAAATATGTACAGTTTCCTGTATGTCAATTATACCTCAATAAAGCTGTTCCTCAGTTGTACCAGCCACAAGTCAAGTGCTCAATAGCCACATGTAGCTAGTGGCTATCAGATTGGACATTGTAGATAAAGAGCAGTAAATCAGCACAGATAGTTCTAGTCAGCAGCAATGCTCTAAAGCAGGGGCTGAGCAAACTATATACCAGGGACACACTGCCTGTTCTTCTAAACCCATTTTTTATTGGAACACACTTATGCCCAGTCATTTACATACTGTAAGTGGCTGCTATGGTGCTACCAGGGCAAAGTCGATAGTTGCAATAGAGGCCTTATTATCTACAAATCTACATAATTTGCTATCTGTCCCTTTAAGAAAGGATTTGCTGATCCTGGTCTAAATAAAACACTCTGAACATGGGCTACATCTGTCCTGTTCACTGCTGTATAACCCAAGCGGTGTTTATGGAGTACCTCATGAATGCACTGTCCTAAACACTAGAGAGGCAGTCTTCAACAATACAGAAAATAAGATCACAATTCTCATGGTTTTCACAATCTGGCAAAGGGTTCAGGTCACATGAGAAGTAAATAAGAAAAGAGGCAAGGATGAATGCTAAGATGAAAATCAAACAGAGGTATGGAGCATGAGTGAGGGCAGCAACTTCCACTTAGGTAGTCAGCACAGGCCTCTGAGAGGACCAGACATCTGAACATGAGAGCGCCAACACTGCAGAGACCTGTGGCAGAAGCCGAGGGAGGAGCAACACCCAAGGCCTCAGGACAGGAATTAATTGGAAGACCTGATGCGTGCAAAAGAAGGCCCATGTGGCTGGAGAATACACAAGGTGGAAAAGGTAGGTAAGGAGGGAGAAATAGAGAAGGCTAAGAAAAGGTGTCTGAATTTTATCTAAGTATGATGGAAAGCCACTATAGGATTTCAAGGCAGGGAGCAGTCTGATCAGTGCACATTTTTACAGATCACTCTGGTGCTGTGAAGTGAAAACCGGGCCAGGCAAGAGCAAGGAAGGTGTTAGAAAAGTTACGGAGTTTCTGGAAAGGTACATGTGAGAGACGGTGGTGGTCTGGCTTGGGCTACGCGGCAGCAGTACAGAGGAAGTGGAGAAAGTAAAGTTATGTTGTGAAGTAATAGTTGACTGGCCTTTCTGATGGTTGTGGTAGAGGTAAGGAAATGAAGGAGTTAAAAATGAACCATAGATTTTAGCTTGAACAAGTGGGACAACAGTATGAACCGCAAATATGGGAGAAACTACTAACTGTAAGACCTAATACTGTGTGCTTATTCTATGACAGTATTCACTCCATTTCACAGTTAATACTCCCAACCATCTTGAATAATAGGTACTACTGTCATGTTCATTGTATAAATAGGAAACTGAAGGTGAAGGTCAGAAAAATAGGACCAACACAGTGAAGACTTGAACCTGGGTCACCGCACTCGAAATTTCACCACATTGTATGTAATTGCCTCCTTAACAGTAATTTCGGGGAATATGAACTTCATTAGAGGCAATGGCGGTACCACTGGATTAACAGTCTCTCAGAATGACTAGTTTGAAAGATGCTACTGTTCTGCTTTATCTCTTAAACATCACCCTGTATTCTTAGAATAAAAGAAATAATTGGCATCTATGCATTTTTCAAAGCACTTTCTGCAGCATTACCCTTTGATTCCCGTTTACAAAGGAAGAAACTGAAACAAGTCCAGTGATTTCCTTAAGATCATCAAGAGAGTAACAGAACTAGAACTAAAAGCCAGACGAACTGACTCTATGTAATGATCGTTCAGAAAAACAAACAAGCAAACTAACAAAAACGTGTTTTATATCACTACCCCAAATACGGATACATATGTGAAATGGAGAAAAAGAAGTAATACAAAACTGTTCTCACCATTACTAATTTGTTAGGATTTCTTTTTCTTTTCTTTTTTTTTTATAATTTTGATTGTAACTAGCAATTTAAACAACATTGATCCACACCTTGGTAATTAACACTACAACACATACTGCAATCACGTAGTAGACTTTTTAGGAAATAAGTCTCATGGCTCACAAAAACTATCAAAACCCAAAAGGGCAAGATGGAACACATAGATGAGTTTGCTGAGTATTTTGGTTACCTGAGGACTAGTGTCTGTAAGAGTATAAATGGCAATGATTGCATGAACTACAGTTTAGAAAAATTCTTTATTATGATTATTTCCTAATCATCAATAGAATAATAATCAATCCTAATATGGAGGTCTGAAATCAAGGCATGCCTGCTAATATTTAAAATGAGAGAGGTGCACTTTTATGGAAAAAAAAATTAAAAAACAACAAAAAAGTGCTTCACCTTGTCTTTGCCCCAAAGGAAGTAAAGAGCTACAGAATGCCCAGATTAGCAAAATCTATTTCCTTTGGAAAGAAAGAGAGAAAGAGAGAGAGAGAGAGAGAGGTGATAATGTGGCAGCCCATTAAGATATATAATGAAAGACAGCATCTTGAGGACAACGGCTTAAGATGCAAGTAATCTTTCATTTATTGGGTAAGTACTACTTGTTAAATGATCAAGCTACTCAAATATCCTTTGCCAGAATGCTTAATTTCCCTTAGGAAAGGAAGAAAACTGCTCAGGAGTATCAATCTTTGATTTTCCCCCAAATGCTTAAGTTTACAAGAATAAAAGAAAAGTGCTTTAAAGTCCATGTCAATTACTCCGAACATTCCTGAATGTGGTGCTAACTTGGTGAATTTTCTCTCTCTCTCTCTCTCTCTCTCTCTCTCACACACACACACACACACACACATATCCCTGCATCTCATTTCAGAAGGGGAAAAGCCACAAGGACACTCCACAGACAGTCTCAATATATCAAAGGACACCAGCACTTAGGCCCATACATCATCAAGTGCACAGGCATCCCTAGGTGCCCCGCAACACAGTCAAGATCCCAGGGAGGCCCATTCCCTTCCATACTCAGAACAGCATCTCCCCTCTCCTCAAATGACCTCTTGCCAACCTGGGATCCTGGTGCGTGGACTCAGGAAAGGCTGTGAGGTCTGGACCATCAGAAGTTCCCCGTCGCCCCTCCAGGTTCTCACAATAGACACCTGGTACCTCCAGACATTTCTTATGCAACAGTTCAGTGACTCCTCTAATCCCAGTTGGTTTCCAGAGAAACTGGAGGGGCACCACCAGGACACAGGGCAAAATAGGGGGTCCAAATAGTAGGTCTTTGGGGGAGGGGTGGAGGAGGAGTGGACAGGGCCAGAAAACCCAAATGCCGCCAATACACAGATGGGCTGCAGAGTTCTGCGACTCTGAGCCATGTATTCTTGCTCAGGGGACCCTTTCCAGACACCTGGCTGGTCTGCACCAGCACGCCACAGACAGGGCCGCCCTGTGCACCAGGACCAAAAGCTCCAAGTGGTCGCCAGAGTCCCTGCTCCAGACTCTGACAGAGCACCCGCGGGCTGCCCCATGCCCCCTCCCGGGCCCCTATCCAGCCCGCAGCAGCCTGGGGACCAAGGGACCCCCAGTGCGAAGGCCCCTGTGCGGGCCTGGGACCCTCCTCCGCAGTCCACCGCCCAGCCAGGCCGGTTCCTGCCTAACCAAACCTCCGTGCCCCTGCGGGATGGACCATGAGCATCCCAAGCACACATGTGAGTCAGACCACCACCCCCGAGCCCCGGAACCTTGGTGGAAGCACGGTGCGGGCGCAGGGACCTCCCCCCACCTCACCCACCAGAAAAAACCTCGCAGTGGCCGCACCTCAGC
Source organism: Meles meles (assembly GCF_922984935.1). Lineage (NCBI taxonomy): Eukaryota > Metazoa > Chordata > Mammalia > Carnivora > Mustelidae > Meles > Meles meles. Next base: position 670,943 of record NW_025721129.1, read on the forward strand.
CTCCAGGTGGGAGGCCCAGCGCCGCAGCCCCTCCGCCTACTTTCCTCAGCGCGGGTTGCGGAGGCCAGCGGAAGCCGCGGGCCCTGACGACTTGGAGGGGACCCTGTCTGCAGATGGTGAGCGCCAGGGGGACCTCGGGGGCACCCAGAGGCCAAACCCTCAGGGAGGGTGGGGGCCGGGGAAAGACGAAGCCCCAGTGTCCGTCCGCGGGCCCAGATTGAAGGAGGGGCCCGGCCATCAGTCCGGCGGCAGACGGAGATGAGGAGCCAGACTGGGGGCCCCTCCGAGAGCCTTTAAGACTCTAGACTGGAAACCCGGGGACTCGGGGTGACTTGCCAGACCTGGGCGCTGGAGGGCGGGGATGGCAGAATATCAGGGAACTCAGGCTGCAGGCCAGGAGCCGCTAGTCCGGAGCGTTAAATCCCCCAGGCGGCGATCTCTAGCGCGGCGGTTGCGGCACAGAGGGCGCGCGCTTGGAGAGGGTGGGGGCGGCAGAGGCAGCGGCAGCAGGAGCAGCTCCATGTCCTCACGTTCTTGGTGCCCGGGCCTCCTGAGGTCCCAGACTCGCCTGTCAGAGAAGAGGAGGGCCCTGGCTGCTCCCCTAAAGTGTCCTGCTGGGGGGACATCGCTTGCATGAAGAAGACTTTCCCGCAAATCCCAGCCCAGGAAGAGGCCGCACAGTCATGTCCGGGGGAAGCTGGCCAAATAGGCGAGGACGCGCGGGTCTAGGCGGCTGTCGCGCTCAGGCTGGGAGCCGGGTTCCGGGTGCTACCGGCGTGCCTCCCATCGGGGCCATGCACCGCCGCTGTGCTTGGCACCATGGGCTGCAGGTCCTGACCGCTTCCTCCAACTGGGGCGCAGCCAGGCTGGGTGTCTTTCTCTGCTTGCAGAGATCTGCTGGGGGACAGGCAGCCGACGGACCTTGCTAGCCTGCGACTCAGGGGCCCGTGTCATGAATGGGAACCTCTAGGGCACCAACGCGCGCCTCTCCCGCTGACCAGCCCAAGAGCACCTGGCTGCGTCCCTGCCCGCCCTCCCAAAAAAACCCCCACAACCCGGACCCCGGGCCCCCACTCAGGAGGTCTTAGGTTGGAGCTGCGCATGGCAGGGTGCCAGGGCTGTGCAAATTGGGAAGCCCCAGGCATCACCTGGCCTCCTGAGCAATCCTGAACATTTGTGTAGCCCTCCTGGACTTCTGCAGCTGCAGGTCAGCAGCCTCTGCACCATTTGCCCCAGTGGTTTCAGCTGTCTGAGGCTGCAAAGACAAGGGCTTTCCAATCCTCAAAGTGCAACTAGGGAAAATGCAGGCAAGAAGGACTCTGAAATATGGCTTAGCCATTGAGAAGGCTATGATATGTGGGAGTGTTTATCGGATATCTGCGCTGAGAGCATGACTTCCATACAGCCCTAATAGTGGGTGCTTTTGTTGTTGTTGCTGTTGTTTGTTTGTTTTTGCCAGAGAGTAATCAGGAAGGGGATTTGGAACCAAACCAGATTGAGTTGAGTGATGTACTTTGCAGAACTGACTGATGGGTGCAGATGATTCCATAGGTGGCCTTCCCCCTTGGAGTCAGGTCTACATGAAGGGTAGATGAGTGACAAAGGACACACCACTCCATGATACTATGTTGTTGAAGGACTTTTGTTTGTTTTGTGATTTTTTTTTTTTTAATTGAGGTTCCTGTGGGGTTCGGCTGTTATCAAGACAAGCTGTAGAAGAATAGGGCTCTGGCAGACTCGGTTCCCAGCAAGAGATGCTATCCAAAACACACACACACACACACACACACACACACACACACATACACACATTTACATACAACCCCCACCCCCAGTCACTGGCCATGTTTATTGTGGAAGTAATGGGTAGAAAATGTTCCAGCCCATTTTAAGCCTTGTTCACACATTGTTCAAAACAAACTTACACAGGCTGTAAAAATCTTGGTTTATGTAATGTTTATTATATATAATATATATTATATATAATATATTTAATATATATTTATAAAATATAAAATATATTATATATAAATATATATATAAACATATTTATAAATTATTCCAATATATATGTATGTATATGTGTTCAGATGCAATTTTTCAGGGGTAGCTGTCTTTCTGCAGCTCAGACCCAAGTGTACTGAGAGGACTTTGCACCCACTACAGAGTTTATCAAGGATTGTATACTGCAGATGGCTTTGCAGTTCCTTTCATCTGGGCTGAAATCATGCTATTATGTTTCCTATCATGAATGGACAATCCCAGGTTCCTTACACTGGTTCATTTTTAAAATTTAATTTATACTCATCTCTTTTTAATATTTCATGTGATTAACTTATTATCTTTAATGTTTATTATCTGCCTGTCTTCCAGCGGTCAGAAATATTTTTATTATTGTTGTTTAGAGAAGTGCCTGGCACAATAAATGTTTCTTGATTAAATGAACGAATGAGACACAAAAAGAATATGGGATCGGTTCCAGAAGGACCAACCCTGGATGGTTATTTTGTGCTGAGAGTCTCACGGATTATCAGCTGTTTCTCTTTGAGATGATACATCATGCTCTAATCACATGTGGAAAACTCACTTTCACTTTAGAATTTGTAAGTGCTTTTATTTCAAATTCCATTAGTTTTGATTTGCATAAAATCCATCCCACCCCTCTCCTGTAAGGAGCTTTGAGGGAGAACTCACTTCCTAAGGAACATTGTGTTTGCTCAGATTAATATTATCACCAGAGTAGTATTGGAAAGGACACAGATAAGATCACAGTCACTCCTGGACTTAAAATCTTCCTTGGCTCCTATGTCTATGGGATAAATATCAAATGCTACAGTGTGATAGACAAGACTCTCTACAATCTGATACCTCACTCCCACTCCCTTGTGTTATCATCTGCTCTACTTCAACTCTAGCCCTGTTCTCCCTCACACTGAACTATGTGCACTTCCAGGAATGGCTTGATCTAGCCCATGGTCATGGCTTTGAACCTGCTGTTCTTGTTGCCTAGGAAGTTTCCCTTCTATATATTTCAACCTGTTGTTTTACATGGATTCCTCTAGGGCCTGCTGCATAGCAAATACCTGGTATGCATTTGTTGAGGAAAGAAATCTTTAAGGCTTATATCTATAAGTACCTCAAGAAACTCTTTCTGTCTTTCTTTTTACCTAGCTTCCACCACACACCAACCACACACACAAGGTTAAGTGCACCTTCTGTATTAGTAACAAAATTGATTGAGTCGCTTTATGCCAGGTACTAATCTAAGCATTTTACCCATTTTAATTCATTTAAATCTTAACTACAAGCTAGAGTCCCTTACACCCCATTTTAACCATGGGAAAACCCAAGTCACAATGATGTTAGATAACTTGTTCCAACAGCTGGTAAGTAGTGAAGCCAAAGTTGGAACCTGGTAGTCTGTTCCAGAATAAGTGCTCTTAACCCCTTGTCCATCCTGCCTCTCCTGTGTGCTTCCTTCTCCTTACAGCACACATTACACTAGGCTGTTACCATCTGGTTGACTTGACTTTAAGCTCCTTGAAATTAAAGGTTATATTTTGTCTTCTCTCTCTCTCTCTCTCTCTCTCTCTCTCTCTCCCTCCCTCTCTCTCCCTCCCTCCCTCCCTCCCTATTTTGTGACAAGCACAGAGTTAGACTCTCAATGATCCACCCCCAATGACTTAGCTTTGAATGAATGAGTGAAGTAGTAAAAATAACCATTTTCATTCTCTATACAGGTTAATGAAGATGCTCTGATGTGGGAGAATTATTGGTAGACTAGTCCTCTCATTCCTTAGAAAGTGAAAGCATTTTCCCTGCACTGGGAATCTTAGCTTGTAGAAAATGTGAAGCCAGAAAGCAATACTGATAACAAAGGCAATTGGAGGCGTGTGATGACCACGTCTGACACAAGCAGGATGCATCCAGAATATTTTGAAATAAACTGTAAAGTAAAGTACTAAGAATAGCGGAGATTAACAGCTGGGAAACACCAACACCAGACCTTTAATAGGAACTCCTCTAAGAATGAAACCAAAATGTTTGGCCAACCATCCAAACATGATTAGAAGTCTGGAACTTTCTGCCCCATCCCCCATCCTCCAAGGAAGAAAGAAGAGCTGGAGATTAAGTTAATAAATCAATCATAACTATGTGAAAAGCCTCCATGAAAGTACCTAAACTAAGAACTTCTAGGTTGGAGACTACATTCACATGCTGGGATGTTGGCTCACCCCAACATCAAGGGGGACAGAAGTCCCTGTGCTTGAGATGCTCCCAGACCTTGCCCTACTACCTCTTTATCTTGCTGTTCATCTGTATCTTTTTTCATATCCTTTATAATAAAACAATGGACATAAGTCTTTCCCTGAGTTCTTGGAGTCTTTACAGCAAATTATGGTACATAAGGAGGGTGTTGTAGAACTCCCAATTCATAAGTGGTTGATCAGAAGTATAGGCAACAACCTAAACCTTGTGACCGGCGTCTGGTGTCATGGGACATCTTGTAGAACTGAGCCCTTAACTTCTGGGGTCTACAGCTAGTTAGTAGAGTCTCCAGCTAGTTAGCCTCATAATTGAATTGCAAGAAAAAGAATTAGTATCCAGAGAGTTGAAGAATTAGTTGGTTTGGGGGAGGGAAACTTACACATGCAGTGTCAGAGTGCTATGAGTGAAGGAAAATGATTTTTCCTTTAGGTAGAGAGACGTTCCCAAGGATTTATAAGTAGGAAGAAGGGGCAGTGCTTGTCTGATTGCATCTTCCTTCTCTAAGAATTACAAAGCAATCCACAATAAGAAAGTTATCAAAGGTCACACAGTTAATCAGTGGTTAAGAAAAGACTTGAAAGTAAATCTGATTGCGGAATTCAAGTGCTAAGTATTGTACCTTGACTCAGGAAAGGCAACTGTTTGTCTTACAGAAATCCGATCAACTGAATATTCATCTCCTTCATATTTTTGCTCTACTGCTCGGCATATTGTTTTGTGATTGACTTACTTATCATGTGTCTTTTATTTTTATAAGATTGTATTTATTATTTGACAGAGAGAGAGAGAGAGGGAGAGATCACAAGTAGGCAGAGAGGCAGGCAGGGGTGGGGGGAGCAGGCTCCCCTCGGAGTAGAAAGCCCTATGTGGGGCTCCATCCAAGGACCCTTAGATCATGGCCTCAGCCTAAGGCAGAGGCTTAATCCACTGAGCCACCATGGTGCCCCTATCTTGTGTTTTTTAAAGTAGATCTCAGTGCCCTCTAGGGCAAGCAATGTGCCTGTCAGAGTCCATTATTTGGCAAATGAAGTCAAGATAGGGAGCAACAGGGGGAGGGTATATGGAAAGGAATAAAGAAATCTGGGTAAGAAGAGAAAGAGATGAGGATGCCTGAGTGGCTTAGTCAGTTGAGTGACTGCCTTCTCCTTGATCATGGAGTCCCAAGATTCCCATCTGGTTCTCTGCTCAGTGGGGAGTCTGCTTCTCTCTTTGGCCCTCCCCCTTCTGGTGCTCTCTCTCATTCTCTCTTAGGTAGATTAATGGAGTCAAAAATTTAAAAAAAAAGAGGTGAAGATGGATAATGTATACAAACAAATACCTGGTCCTGATTCTGCCATATATACTGGCTTGTACCTGGGGAGCTATAGACAATCAGGCATAAAACCTCCATGTGCCCTTGTTCAGTTTCCGTGGGAAATGTCTTCAAATAATACAAATATGATTTATAAAAAAATTGTTTAAAAGTTGTTGAGGCTAATAAGTGATGAGTAAAATCTACTTATTTCTCTCTGCCCTGAGAGCACCAGAGTGATTATGCAAAGTCAGATATCCACCAGAACTTGAAAACATTAGAAAAACACAGAATAAGGTGGTTTCCATCTTTAAAGATTGGTCAACCTCCAAGGGATGAGTTTGGCAAACCTCAGGTTGCAGGAATGGGGATGATTCTTCTTTGCTTAACTAATACCTAATGCCTAATACCATCAAACCTTATCTGAATAATCAATTATTTTAAAGAACAACAAAAGGAATATTGTTTTACATGACATAAAAATTCTATAACTATTAAAAAAATCAGCTTCATCATCCCAAGTGTCCACTGATGAATGAATGGTTGAAGAAAATTTAGTGCATACACACACACACACAGTGGACTATAAGTCAGCCATAAAAAGAGAATGAGGGGCACCTGGGCAGCTCACACAGTTAAGCATCTGACTCTCAATATCAGCTCAGGGCATGATTTCAGGGTCCTAGCATCAAGCCCTGTGCTGGGCTCCTTGCTCAGCAAGAAGTCTGGTGGAGATTACTGCCTCCATCTCCTTCTGACCCTCCCTGCTGTGCTCACTCAATCTCTCTGTCTCTCTCACTCTCTCTAAAACAAATAAACCTTGGGCACCTGGGTGGCTCAGTGGGTTAAAGCCTCTACCTTCAGCTCAGGTCATGATCTCAGGGTTCTGGGATGGAGCCCCACATCAGGCTCTCTGCTCAGCAGGGAGCCTGCTTCCCTTCCTCTCTCTCTTCCTGCCTCTGCCTACTTGTGATCTCTGTCAAATAAAGAAATAAAATCTTAAAAAAATTTTAAATAAATAAATAAAATAAAATAATCCTTTAAAAAATGAGATTTTGCCATTGTGATGATGTGGAAGGAGCTAGAAGTTATTATGCTAAGTGAAATAAGGCAGAGAAAGACAAATCACTTGATATATTTTTTTTTCTAAAAAACAAAGCAAATGTACCAAAAAAAAAAAAACACAGAAACAGACCTATAAATACAGAGAACAAAGTGATTGAACCAGGGAAGGGGAGTAGTGGCATGGACAATATGGGTGAAGGAAGTGGGAGATACAGGCTTCCAGTTACAGAATGAGTAAGTCACTGGGATGAAAGATAAACACAGAGCATAGTCAGTGATACTATAACAGCATTGTATGGTGACAGATGGCAGCTAGCCTTGTGGTGAACATAGCATCACAATTAGAGTGTTCGAATCATAATATCGTATGCCTAAAACAAAGGCAACACTGTGTGTCTACTATACTTCAATTAAAACATTAGCTTCGGTCAAGATGGCGGGGAAGTAGGAGGAGGCACCGTTTCAACCTGTACTCTAAAGTGAGCTGATTACCTACCAAAGAACTCCGACTACCCATGAAATCAGTCTGAGATCAGAATTATAAACGTCTGGATCTCTACAGGAGCAGAAGATGCCAGGTAAAGCAGACTGGAAGCTTTGGACTGATATCGGAAGATAAAAAAAGAGAGGGAGGCAGCCACCAGAGGTGACCAATTGGAAAGTAATACCCCAACACAAGAGAGCTCTGCGTCTGGGGACCAGCATTAACTTGGAGTCTGGTTGAAAGCACGCAAAAAACAAAGAGCAAATGATCGCGTGGGGGTAATAGTGGGAACCTGGGCGGTTAGGGTCAGGGACCTAAGTCCCAGGACCTAGGACAGCCTCCCCTGGCGCTGAGCCAGAGAGAGTGTGGCGGAGAAATCAGGTCTCCATCCCTGAGCCCCCAGTGCACCTGAACACCAGCGCTCCGGAGAACAAGTGGGGTCTGGATCCCGTGAGGGGCTGGGAGCCTGACCAGATGGCAATCCTGAAATGCGCGCATCCCACACCCTCCCTTGGGATAGGTGCTCATAGGCGCTAGCCTGGAGCTCTGGCATCCAGAAAAAACAGACATTCCCAGCCCGGGACAGCGGGAAAATCTCAGTGTGCGATCTCTGCTCAGAACCTCTCTGGCGGCCTGGAGCTGCCTACACAGCCACTGCTGCCCTGGTTTTGGGTACAATGAGGAGCTCCTGCATCCCCAGGGACAGTGACTCAGAACTGACTCTGCCAGCAGCTTTTGCAAAACATTCTGAGGCTTCTCTCTGAGAGGGAGGTCGGGGTGCAGCTTGCTGTCCTCTAAACCTCCAAAAACCATCAAAAGCTGTCAAGGTGAGAGAAAGCAGATGAAAGAACATAAAAACCCCCAGAGAACAAAAGGCTGAAAAAAAACCAGTTTCCTCAGAGCTCACCCCCTTGAGGGGAGCAGGAGGACCTAACTCAGGGAACATCATTGTCTGAAAACCCATGTGGCAAGCCCCTCCTCCAAAAAACCAACCAGGAAAGAAGAAAAAAAAAAAAAAAAAAAGACTACAAGAGAACAACCACCACTACTTCATAAATACAACTTTTGTTTTTAACTCTTTAACAATATTCTGATTCTTTTTTTTTTTTATATACATACAGAAAATTTTTTTTATATTTTTTTCCATTTTATTTATTTTTTCAGTGTAACAGTATTCATTCTTTTTGCACAACACCCAGTGCTCCATGCAAAACGTGCCCTCCCCATTACCCACCACCTGTTCCCCCAACCTCCCACCCCTGACCCTTCAAAACCCTCAGGTTGCCCCAACCTCCCACCCCTGACCCTTCAAAACCCTCAGGTTGTTTTTCAGAGTACATAGTCTCTTATAGTTCGCCTCCCTTCCCCAATGTCCATAGCCCGCTCCCCCTCTCCCAATCCCACCTCCCCCCAGCAACCCCCAGTTTGTTTTGTGAGATTAAGAGTCATTTATGGTTTGTCTCCCTCCCAATCCCATCTTGTTTCAATTTTTTAACCTATTTACCACCACACTGAGATGTCCAGTACATCAAATTCTTTAATAACCTTCTAACCTGAACTTTTGGATACATACACCCATGTTCCTACCTTTAATTGTGGATTTGTTCTGCCAGTCTTTTGGTCATTTTCTGAATATTTACACTGAGATGAGTGTTATCTAGTTTTCTCCAGGGGACAAGGTGACCTTAGGGTCCTCACTGCACCATCTTCCCCCAAGGTACTTTTTTACTAGTTACTTCTTTAAAGTGCTCACTATGGCAACTGCCTGACCTCCACTAGATGTATAGATGTATGGATATTTTTGTTCATTCTTGATTCTGTTCCATTGTTCTAAAGCTCTGTCTTTATGCCACTACCACAAAGTCAGACATCATGACTTTGTTGTAAATGAGGAAATGTAAGTCCACTAAATTTGGTCTCTCTCTCTCTTTTTTTTTTTTTTTTTTTTTTTTAAGACTGTTTAGGCTAAGTTCATCTTTGATCTCCTGGTTGATCCAAACATTCTTAAGCAAGGTGGTCTTTAGCTTCCAGGTGTTTGAGTTCCTTCTGAAATTTTCCTTGTGATTGAGTTCCAGTTTCAAAGCATTGTAATCTGAGAATATGCAGGGAATAATGTCAGTCTTTTGGTATTGGTTGAGTCCTGCTTTGTGACCCAGTATGTGGTCTATTCTGGAGAAGGTTCCATGTGCACTTGAGAAGAATGAGTATTCTGTTTTTTTAGGGTGGAATGTTCTATATATGTCTATGAGGTCCATCTGGCCCAATGTTTCATTCAATGCTCTTATTTATTAATTTTCTCCTTCGATGATCTGTCTATTACTGAGAGAGGCATATTAAGATCTCCTACTATCAATGTATTCATACCAATTTGACTCTTTATCTTGATTAATAGTTTTCTTATGTAATTGGCTGCTCCCATATTGGGGGTGTAGATATTTACAATTGTTAATTGTAAAAGATGTCAAATCATCTTGGTGGATAGTCACTTTAAGAATTATGTAGTGTCCTTCTGTATCTCTGACTACGGTCTTTAATTTAAAGTCAAATTTATCTGATATTAGAATTACTACCCCGGCCTTCTTTTGAGGCCCATTGGCATGAAAGATGCTTCTCCATCCCTTCACTTTCAGTCTGGGTGTATCCTTAGGTTCAAAATGGGTCACTTCTAGGCAACATATGGATGGGTCCTGTCGTTTTATCCAATCTGCAACCCTGTGTCATTTTATGGGCACATTTAGGCCATTCACATTGAGAGTGATTATTGATAGATACGTTTTGATTGACATCGTGTTAACTTTGAAGTCTTTCTGTCTGTAGATTGTTTCTATATTTCTGTTCAATGATATTCCTAGGATTTTTTCTCTTTTATAGAATCCCCCTTAGTATTTCCTGCAGTGTCAGCTTGGTGGTTGCATAGTCTTTTAAGCCTTGCCGGTCTTGGAAACTCTTTCTCTCTCCATCCATTTTGAATGTCAGTCTTGCTGGATTAAGTATTCTTGGCTGCATGTTCTTCTCATTTAGTACTCTGAATATATTTTGCCAGCCCTTCCTGGCTTACCAGGTCTCTGTGGACAGGTCTGACATTATTCTAATGGGCTTTCCTCTGTATGTCAGGAGCTTCTTTGTCCTAGCTGCTTTTAAGAGGGTCTGTCTAGAATCATAATTACTCATTTTAATTATAAAGTGTCACGAGGACTTTTGAGAATCTAAAACCTTGGGGGAAACCTGTCTGCCGCTAGTACATGAATGTTCCAATAATTCTGACGTTGGAACGTTTCATGGCATCATTTATTTCCATGATTCTGTTTCTCTGGCTTCTGAGCTGTTTGTTCCAGGCTTCCTCTTGATCCTTTCTCTCTATCTGTTTGTCCTCCAGATCACAAATTCTATCTTCTATCTCAGTTTCCCTAGCTTTTAGAGAATTTATATTAGATTGGAATCCATTGAGAGCATTTTGAACATCATCCCTGGTGGCTTTCAGTTCTGCCCTAACATTGTGAACATCATCCCTGGTGGCTTTCAGTTCTGCCCTAATCAATTCCGTTTGGTCATCCATGGCTTTCTCCAACCTAGCTATTGCCTGAATAACTGTTAGCCTGAATTCCTTTTCTGACATATTGTCTATGTCGATAGCCATTAGCTCTGTTGCATAAGGTCCATCCTCTGTATTTTTCTTCTGTTGGGCATTCCTCCTCCTAGTCATTTTGGTAAGAGATGAATGAACAGATGCCGCTAGATGTATTGATTGTGGTGCAGTCAAGGTGCACCCTGGAACCTTCTGTGCAATCAGGGTTCCCCACCCAAATGAGAGAAAAAAGAAAAGAAAAAGAAATAGAACAGAAGGAAAAAAAAAAGAAAAGAAAAAAAAAGGGGGAAAAAGAGAGAGAGAGACAGGAAAAAAGGGAAGATAAAAGAGAAGGCTCAGCCCAAATGGGCCCCATGGTAAGATTTATGAAGTATACCAACAGAAACAGACAAACACAAAGTCTGTTAAAATTATATGACAAGAGAAAATTATATATATATATATATATATATATATATATGCAAAAAAAAATGAAGAAACTCATCAGAAAGAATTCCAAGTATAAGATTTATATACTATCAGGACAAACACAAATACACAGAAACACAGGTAGAAGGAAAAGTTTGGAAAGTGTTTATAAATTCTCAGTGTGGGCGAGGAAGGTTACTTTGATTCTTCCTGTATATATCTTGATGTTTTTGTTAAGGGACTCAGCTTTCCTAAGATACAGGGAGATTAAAAATTGGTTTGTCTCTAGGGTAGCATTGATTGGGGAAAGGGGATTACCTTGAAGTTTAACTCTATATGTATATTAGAAAATAAAAATTAAAAAAGAAGAAACCTGACTAAACTAAGATAAAATTTTAAAAAATTAAAAAAATAGAAAAGCAAAAGAAAAACACGGGTGTATGTATCTAAAAGTTCAGTTTAGAAGGTTATTAAGGAATTTGATGTACTGGACATCTCAGTGTGATGGTAAATAGGTTAAAAATTATCTGTTTGTATATATAAAAAAAAAAAGAACCAGAATGTTGGTAAAGAGTTAAAATTAAAAGTTGTATTTATGAAGTAGTGGTGGTTGTTCTCTTGTAGTCTTCTTCTTCTTCTTCTTTTTTTTTTTTTTCTTCCGTGCTGGTTGGTTTTCTGGGGGAGGGTCCTGCCACGTGTGTTTTCATACTATGATGTTCCCTGAGTTAGGTCCTCCCACCCCCCTCAAGGGGGTGGGCTCTGAGGAAACCATTTTTTTCATGCTTTTGTTCTCTAGAGGTTTTTATGTTCTTTCATCTGTTTTCTCTTGCTTTGACAGCTTTTGATGGTTTTTGGAGGTTTAGAGGAGAGCAAACTGCACCCCGACCTCCCTCTCAGAGAGAAGCCTCAGAATGCTCTGCAGAGCTGCTGGCAGAGTAGGTTCTGACTCACGGTCCCTGGGGATGCAGGATCTCCTCATGGTACCCAATACCAGGGCAGCGTCTGCTGTCTGGGCAGCTCCAGACTGCCAGAGAGGTTCCAAGCATCAATCGCATACTGAGATTTTCCCGCTGGCCCGGGCTAGGAATGTCTGTTTTTTCTGGATGCCAGACCTCCAGGCTAGCACCTTTGAGCACCTCTCCCAGGGGAGGATGTGGGAGGCATGCATTTCAGGATTGCTGTCTGGCCAGGCTCCCAGCTCCTCATGGGAGCCGGACTCCAGGCCTTCATGGACACGGAGCTGGTTGCTCAGGCCAGCTGGCAGGTCAGGGACAAAGACCTGGTTTCTCTGCTGCACTCTCTCTGGCTCAGTGCCAGGGGAGGTTGTCCTGGGTCCAGGGACTTAAGCCCCTGTTCCTAACCGCCCAGAATCCCACTATTTCCCCCCACGGTCCTTTGCTCGCTCTTCCTTTCTTTCTTTCTTTCTTTCTTTCTTTCTTTCTTTCTTTCTTTCTTTCTTTCTTGGGCTTTCACCCAGGCTCCAAGTTAATGCTGGTCCCCAGATGCAGGGCACTCTCGTATTGGGGTATTACTTTCCAATCGGTCACCTCTGGTGGCCCCCTCCCCCTTTTGTTTATCTTCCGATATCAGTCCAACGTTCCCACTCTGCTTTACCTGCCACTGGTGTCTTCTGCTCCTGTAGAGATCCAGACGTGTATAATTCTGATCTCAGGCTGATTTTGTGGGTGATCAGAGTTATTTGGTTGATAATCAGCTCACTTTAGGGTACAGGTTGAAACGGCGCCTCCTCCTACTTCCCTGCCATCTTGACTCCACCCAATGCTTTTCTGTTATTAATTGCTATTTTAATTCTCCTGTTATTGGATAACATACTCTGTATGATTTCTTCAAATTACTAGGATTCTGAATATGTAGATCGATCAGGGTAGAACTCATATTTTAATCATTCGGAATCTTCCAACTCAACATGAACAAAATGAACGTCTCATTTATTTAGGTCTTCTTTATTTTTCCTCAGCGGCATTTTATCTTTTTTGGTGTACTCATATTTTACATATTTTATCATATTTACCCTAAGCATTTCATATTAACTGCTATTTGTAAACAGAGTTTTTTTTTAAGAGTTTGTTGCTTGTATGCAGAAATACAGCTGGTTGTTGTTCTTTGTATGTTTTGTATCCTGTACCTTTGAAAAACTCACTTATTACTGTTAGTAGTTTTTTTTTTTTGCTTGTTCTATTGAACTTTCCACATAGATGATCATTTGTCTATAAACAAGGATAGTTCTACTTCTTCGTTCCAATCTAGATTCCCTTTATTTCCCATTTTGTCCTGATTTCTCTGGCTGAAGTCTAAATATATTGTGGAAAAGAAGTGGTGATGATAAACATCATTCTCCTACACTTGCTATTAAGAGGACAGGGGAATTTCCCTTCTATTCCTCGCCTGCTGAATTTATCACGAATACTGAATTTTGTCAATTTTTTCTATTGTCAATTGAAATAACCATATGATTTTTTTATTATCAATTTGTTAATATGTAAATTCTGTTCATTGGTTTTAGAATGTTAAAGCAACCTGCATTCTTGAGATCAACCCTACTCTGTCATGATGTAACTTCCTTTTTCATGTATTGTTGAATTCAATTTGCCAAAGAGTATTTTCAGAATTTTGGCATCTGTATTCCTGAGGGATACTGGTCTGTAATTTTCTTTTCTTATAATGTCTTTGTCTGCCTCTGGTAATCAGATTAATACCAGCTTCTATGAATGAGTTTCTGTGTCTTCCCTTTAGGTTTATGGAGCAGGTTATGTAGGGTTAGGTTGTTTGTTTGTTTGTTTTTCCTATCGTCCTTTCTTCCTTTTTTCTTTTCCTATCCTTTCCTTTCCCTTCATTCCTTCCTTCTTTACTTCTTGTTTTAGAATTCAGCTGTGATTGCTGTATGGGATTTGAGTTTTATTTTGGGGGAGGGCTTTAACTATATACTCAATGTCCCTTATAGGACTATTCAGGTTATTTGTTTGTTTTTGAGTAAACTGTGATAGATTGCATAGGTTATGGATTTTTTTCAATGTCCTCAACATTGTCAAATTTATAGCCATATAATTATTCATAATAATTCCTTATTGTCCTGTTAATATCTATAGAATTTGTAGTCATATTTTGTCACAAATTTTGATAGTAGTAATTCTATTATTAGTATATTATATAGCAGTAGTGTTAGCATCTTTTTTTTTTTTAATGGTTGGCCAATCTACCAAAGGTTTAATAGTTTTATTTTTTCAATATTTCATTTCATTTATTTATTTGAGAGAGAGAGAGAGAGCATGAGCATGGTGGAGGGGCAGAAGGAAGAGAAGCAGACTCCTTACTGTCCAGGGAGCCTGACTCAGGGCTTGATCACAAAACCCACACATCATGACCTGAGCCAAAGGCAGACACTCAGGATCCCAAAAGATTGAGATTATTCCCTCCAAATTATCAGAGCACAATGCTTTGAAACTGGAACTCAACCACAAGAAAATTAATGGAAACTAATGAGAATGCAGACACATTGTTCTAAACCCATGCGATACAGCAAAGGCAGTCCTTAGTCCTAAGTCCAAAAGGGGAAATATATAGCCACCCAAGCCTCACTCAAAAGAAAAAAAAAGTGAAAAACCCCAAATACACCAAATCTCTTTATACCTTAAAGAACTAGAAAATCAACCACAAATTAAGTCAAACCCACCTGTTGCCAGCTTTTTCCTGTGTGCCCCTTTGGTTGGTGCGGTGTGTGGCCAGGCCACACACTCTCTTCTTCTTTTCAAGGACCACATGGGGAAGCCCATCTGCTCCCGTTTCTTCCAGAGTACCTCTCTGTTCTCATTCTTCTCTCCCCTGAGCTCTAGAGCTTGTGTATCTTAACAGAGATGAGATGGCTCCATCTGACATCTCACTCGTTCAACAAGTACTTTATTGGAACTTCTTATGTGCTGGTGGGGAAGAGCTATGGAATGCCCCTGAAAGTATTCTTTATTTTTTAAGTTTTGGGGGTTCAATTTAGTGATGCATCAGTTGGATATAATATGTGGTGCTCATTTCATCAAATGCCATCCATGATGCCCACAATTCAGTCACCCCATGTCCCAGCTTACCTCTTCTCCAGCAACCCTCAGTTTGTTCCCTAATGTTGAGTCTCTTATGGTTGGCCTCCCTCTCTATATGCATCTTTTTTTTTCTCCCTCTCCCCTATATTCATTGGTTTTGTTTCTTACAATATGCTTATGATAGAAATCATATGGCATTTGGCTTTCTGTGACTGACTTCTTTCCCTTAGCGTTAATACCCTCTGGTTCCATCCTCCTTCTTACAAATGACAAGGTGTCAATCTTTTGGTGACTGAGTAATATAACAAGGTATCTAGGTACCACCTCTTCATTATCCAGACTTGAAAAAGTTCTGCTTTTGCACCCAGCTGTTTATATTATTTTGTGGTATCTTCCTGAAACAGACTGCCCTCCCCTCCTTGGTATCGTCAGCTCTACTACACCTGATTCAAATCTCCATCCTCCTGCCTTCCCAATGGCGGTCATGTTTCTACTTGTATACTTTCAGAAGGTATATGATCACACCTTTGATTGATTTCTTGAGTGTACAGAATGATTTGAAAAGTATGAACTTGTATTTGAGGGAGGAGAGCAATGTAATTCTTCCCCCCAGAATTTCCTGATTGGCTGCTCGACATGAAGACTATGAACCCAGTGACAGGGTGTATTTTGTTGCCCCCCTTCTATGAGAGCTAATGGCCACTATGATATGGGCAAGCAGGTACTTCCTGGTGACACCACTTCATCTGCTCCAGGTTGACGTTTATTGTGGGAAGATGTCCTACACGTAATGCCTACCATTTTTTCCACGTATTATTTAAGCTTTGATGGACAAGCTGAGAGTAGCATTTTCTATGGACATGTGGTCTGACTTAAGTACCACTGTGACCTTTCATGGTGTCTAATGCTCCATATCTTTATTAATATCCACCTTAGTGTTCTAATTAATGGTGCCTCTGTGTGGCAGATTAACCTTTGTAGTGTTTGAATCTTTCAGCCTCACTATGCCCATCAGTCTAAATATAACTCAAATATTAATTTTTCCTCTTGAAGGACGTTTTGCCTCTTTTCCTTTTAAAACATGGTTTCCATGTGATGATATCAGTCAGGGGTGTCACTGAGAAAGCCATCAGTAATTGGCCAGCTGACCTGCCTGGTGATTGGTCACCAGTATGAGGCCAATCTGAGAAATCCCAGGTGATTGGCCAGCACACATTGGTGACACCACATGGTGGTGACATCACATGAAGAAGGCATTGTGATGTCCCAGGGCAGTTATAAAAGCTTGGCAACGGCCCAGGCTGCAGTGAGAAGAGAGATGGTGGTTCACTCACAGCTCTTCCTGCTGCTCTTCCTCGACTTCTATGTCCTGTTCCCTGTCCCTGCCCATGGCAAGCCCCCTGCCCACTCCACCTGCCCCGGGCCTCTCTCCAATATGCTACACACCACCTTCATGTTAGCACCTACTTTTGTGCCCCTCTGTGGTCCGGATAGTCCCCGAACCCGTACACGCTGACTCACTGACCCATTTCGCACTCGCAGGCTGGCCCAGGCCCTCAGGGAGACATTCTCATTTGGCACGTGGGAGTGGGACACTGTCTACCGGAGTACCATGGATTCTCAGCCAGCTGGGCCCCACACCTCTCGGGTCACAGGCGTGTTCAGTACAGGAAAGCTGGTTCCACATCCTGAGGGAACACTGGACACACTACTACTCTGGAGCCCTCCAACCTGGCCCAGCACAGGGCACATGAATGCTCTGAACATCCAGCCGACCCAGATGTGCACAGTGTGTGGAATGTCTGGAGACACCAGGCAGAGAGGGAATTTTACAAAACAAGTAGGTACTGGGAAAAGGAATCACCACATCTCTGTATGCAGTGTTAGTCATTGCAACAGTGACCCTCCATCCATGGACTGTCTGAAACAAATCATCAGTGGACAAAATAATTCCCCAGAAACCTGGCTAACCTGGAGCCTACAGACCATCAATCCTCAAACACAGCCTAAGAAAGAGAAAGTCAGGCCTCAGAACAGAGCACCTGCCAAGATCCCAGAGACTGGGAGGCTTCTGATCCCATTTGAAACTGGGCCGATGAGTCACACAGACACTTGGTGGACAAGGAGCCTCCATACCTCAAGTTGGCCAGCCCAATGTAGCACAAGGCAAGTAAGCCCCGAGAACAGGTTTGCCAAGAGCCATGAAACCATGATTCCTGCATCCCAGCACTGTATCGGGAAAGCGACTCCACTCAACAGAAGCATGACCATGGGCCTTTGTACCCAGTGTACAAAAAATCAGCTCTCCCCTAGGCCAAGCAGGCACCTGGACAGCCCACTGACCAGGTGCTCTTGGACCAGGAGACCAACAACTGAGCTGTCTGACAAGCTAAGTAGGCACCTTGTCAGTGGGCTCCCCATGTACGCTTGGCCCTGGACCGCAACAACTCAGCTCTTTGCTTGGTCAAGCAAGCACCATGACCGTGGGTTCACTATGTGCCCATCGACTTGGAGAGCCACAGCTCAGCAGTCTGATAGACTGAGGAGACACCTTGACACTGAGCTCAACATGTGTTCTTTGTCCTTGAGACCAACAAATCAGCTCTTTGTATGGCCACAGAGGCAACTTGACAGCAGGCTCACCATGTGCCCATGGACCTGGAGACCAACAAGTGAGCTGTCTGGTAAGCCCAGCAGGCACCTTGAGAGTGGGATCACCATGGGACCTTGGATACTGAGCCCAAGAAAAGAGCTCTCGGGTAGGCCAAGCAGACAACTGGACTTGAGGCTCACCGTGTGCCCTTGGATCTGGCAACCAACAACACCTCTCATTGCTTGGCCAAGCAGGCACCATGACAATGGGCTCACCATGTGCCCTTGAACCTGGAGACCAACAACACATCTCATTGCTTGGCCAAGCAGGCACCAGGACAGTGGGCTCACCATGTGCCCTTGGACCTGGAGACCAACAATGCAGCTCCATGATAAGCCAAGCAGGCTACTTCAAAGCTGGATCACCATGGGCCCATGGACCTGGAAACCACAACATCAGGTCTCTACTAGGCCAAGCATGCACCTGGACAGCTGGCTCACTATGTGCCCATGGACATGGAGACCAACAAGTGAGGTATCTGGTAAGCCCAGCAGGCAACTTGAGAGTGGGCTCACCATGGGCCCTTGGATACTGAGCCCAAGAAAAGAGCTCTCGGTTAGGCCAAGCAGACAACTGGACTTGATGCTCACCATGTGCCCTTGGACTTGGCAGCCAACAACGCCTCTCATTGCTTGGCCAAGCAGGCACCAAGACAATGTGCTCACCATGTGCCCTTGGACCTGGAGACCAGCAATGCAGCTCCATGATAAGCCAAGTAGGCTACTTCAAAGCTAGATCACCATGGGCCCATGGACCTGGAAACCACAACATCACGTCTCTACTAGGCCAAGCATGCACCTGGACATCTGACTCACTATGTGCTCATGGACATGGAGACCAACAATTGAGGTATCTGGTAAGCCCAGCAGGCACCTTGAGAGTCGGCTCACCATGGGTCCTTGGATACTGAGCCCAAGAAAAGAGCTCATGGCTAGACCAAGCAGACAACTGGACTTGAGGCTCACCATGTGTCCTTGGACCTGGCAACCAACAACGCCTCTCATTGCTTGGCCAAGCAGGCACCATGACAATGGGCTCACCATGTGCCCTTGGACCTGTCAACCAACTACACATCTCATTGCTTGGCCAAGCAGGCACCAGGACAGTGGGCTCACCATGTGCCCTTGGACCTGGAGACCAACAATGCAGCTCCATGATAAGCCAAGCAGGCTACTTCAAAGCTGGATCACCATGGGCCCATGGACCTGGAAACCACAACACCAGGTCTCTACTAGGCCAAGCATGCACCTGGACAGCTGGCTCACTATGTGCCCATGGACATGGAGACCAACAAGTGAGCTGTCTGGTAAGCCCAGCAGGCACCTTGAGAGTGGGCTCACCATGGGCCCTTGGATACTGAGACGAAAAGAGCTCTCGGCTAGGCCAAGCAGACAACTGGACTTGAGGCTCACCATGTGTCCTTGGACCTGTCAACCAACTACACATCTCATTGCTTGGCCAAGCAGGCACCAGGACAGTGGGCTCACCATGTGCCCTTGGACCTGGAGACCAACAATGCAGCTCCATGATAAGCCAAGTAGGCTACTTCAAAGCTGGACCACCATGGGCCCATGGACCTGGAAACCACAACATCAGGTCTCTACTAGGCCAAGCATGCACCTGGACAGCTGGCTCACTATGTACCCATGGACATGGAGACCAACAAAGGACCTCTGGGCTAAGCCAAGCAGACCCCTAGACATGTGGCTGACCATGTGCCCTAGAACCCTGAGACCAACAACTCAGCTCTTTGCCTGGCCAAGGGGGCACCTTGACAAAAGGTTTACCGAGTGCCCTTGGACCTGGAGACCAAAAATGGAGCTGTCTGGTGGCTTATGCAGGCACCGGGATAGTGGGCTAAATGCGTTCCCTTGGACCTTGAGCCAAAGCAATGAGATCTGGGCTAGGACAAGCAGACACCTAGATAGGAGGCTCACCCTGTACCCCTGGACTGGGAGACCAGCAACTCAGCTCTTGGCTTGGCCAAGTGGCCACCTTGGCAACAGGCTTCCCATGTGTCCTTGGACCTGGAAAACAAGAACTGTGCTGTCTAATGGGATAAGAAGGCATTTTGACTGTCATTATGCCTGGTGCCCTTCAACCTGGAGAGCGACAATCCACCTCTGTGACCAGCCAAGGAGGCAGCTTTACAGCTGGCTCACCATGGGCCCATGGACATGGAAACCACAAAATCAGGTCTGTACGAGGCCAAGAAGGCACCTGGACAGCAGGCTCACCACGTGCCCTTGGACCTGGAGACCAACAAAAGAGTTCTGCACGAGGTCAAGAACGCACCAGGACAGCGAGTTCAGCATGTTTCCATGGACACAGATCTTTCCTTCTCCCCAGAGGACAGGGCACTCAAACACTGGGCTTTCCAGCTGGCGGCAGATTAGGAGACCTGCAAACCTGATCAGCATTTCGCCGATTTGTCCAATGCAGCCATGGAGACCTGGGAGCCTCCAAACCATGAGCCCTCCATCCCAGGACAGCACGGGACTAAGAAGCCACTGGCACACCAACTTGACCCCAAATCTACGACTGCATGCTTTTCACCTCTGCAGGGAAGGGAGCATTCGAGTCTCTTCTCACTTTCAATGTACTTCAGCCTAAGGTCCTTGTGGCCTGCTATCTCTGCATTATTCATTTTGTGGGGAGGTCTCCTCCTGATGAGAAAACTATGCCATGCCGTAGAAGGTGAATCAGGCCAGTGGTTTCAACACTTTGTTTTCGAATTCATGGCAGGAAATGAAGAGGGGCAATGGGAGGAAGTAGTGCAGGAGACCCAGGCACTGAACTATGTGGAGTCATTGGCAGAAATCCTCCAGTTGAAGGAGCAGTGTTCCATCCTCAAGGGAGAAGTGCAGGCCTTAAGGCAAGAAGCCAAGCAGTGCACTGAGACGCTGGCCCAGCTCCATGAGGTGGAGAGCTTCTTTATTCAAATGAAGGTCTTCCTCGATGTTTCTGCCTTACGCGCAGTGCCCAAGGGTTAGTGTTTGTGCACCTACCCACTATGGCATTGAAGGGGAGTTGGAAAATAGGTGTTCATCTCCCCAATTGATGGTATGTTGTGAATTTAAATATTAGGCAAATAAACCGTTTAAAATAAAAAATTTAAAAGAAAAACAACCAAAATTGATGATTTCTAAATAACTGGTTTACAGAAAGCAAACCCTGGGTGATTATAAAGGGCAGCCTGTCTTACAGTCACTACTATCCCTTATGATCCATTGCATTCTTCTGAGGTTGGGGTGTCCATGGCTCTGAGAATATGTCGATTAAGTATGCAGAGTTGACATTGAGCACAACCTGCCTGTCTTCATCAACACGTTCAGACACACTGAACTCTAGAAGCAAAGCAGAGGACCTAAGTTCAGCAGCATTCTGATCGGAAGGAATAGAGAATCTGTGTGTCTGTTCACAGGTATTTCTGCCTAAAGCATTGGCAGAGACCATTTTTGTCAGATTTTTGCTAAGTGGGAGGTTGGCCCCTGATGTTATGGCTTCAGATTGTTGCCAGGAAAACAGCTGTTGGTTGGGGACAGATTCGTCTATGATGCAGTCCTTGGAAGAACAAGTGTGACAAGACCAGGCAGGAAGGGTAGAGTGACTCCAGAGGTGGGGGACGATGCCCTGTCTCTGGGTGAATAGGTTTGGGGTCAGAGCAGGAGGCAGAATGGTGGCCAGGCTGGTGGGCTCCATTCTGACCAAAAGGCACTGCAGGAATTGGGGGGACATGTGGGATTCACTTTGGGTGCTTTAGGTTTGCCCAGAGTAAGGCGCAGTGGGACAGAGGTGGGAACAGGGGCACCTTGGAGACTCTAGGGTCTGCTTGGGTATGAGGAATGGGGCCACTCCAGAGAGTCAGTGCTGATCTTCTGATAAATTGGACATTGGGTGTCAGAATGGAGTTGGAAAGTGAGATTCCTGGCTGACTCCTCCTGGGCTATGCTCCATCTTAGCTCCAGGGATGTGGAGTGGGAATGCAGGTGGGGTGCCACTAGCGTAATCTGGCATCTACATTTGACACCAACTGAGATTGTAGGGGAAATGCCTAGAGCTGTGTCTCCTGGGCTGACCTCCGTAATGATAGTGTGCTCATAGCAACTGGGCATACACAGAAGGGAACCATGAGGAAGTTTCCTTTGGGGCTATATTGAACTTCAAGGGAACTTGGAAAGTGGGAGACTTGCAATCATAAGATGGATGATGTCTGGGCTGATTGGAGGGGCTGCTTCCAGGAGCCTGGGTGGATGCTAGTTGAGTCCAGATCACTTAAATGTAAGGCAGGTATGGGTTGCTTATGTGATGCTAGCCCTCAGAAACTCCTGTGATTAGCTGCTCAGATCATGCTCACTGAACCAATGGTTCCACAAACATCAGGCCCCTGGGTGGGCTGGCACCCAAGAGCTGCTCACCTCTTCAGTCCCTCTTCCTTCATATGGAAAATGAGGGTAACTTTCGTAGGAGGTGATTGCGTGAGCAGGAGGCAGGAGAAGTCTGGTTTGGGGAGGGGATCTACAAGGGCAGGGACAGAGGCAGTCTAGAGGAGGGAGGGAAGATTGCATGGTAGACAGTGAGCTGGGGCCTTTTCCTGGCCTTTTCTCCCCAAAGGCAAAATATCACCTTTGGGAAGGTAGTTCGTGAGATGACTCTGTCCCATAACCAACCTTCGCTGCCCCTATGGGCTACAGGAAATCACAGGACAGCATCTGCCAAGTCACAGGCCAGCACCAGACCGACCCTGACTCCTTCACTGTTGCTTGACAGCCACACCTTATGGTTCTGGGGCCTTCAGGGACATTTCCAACGCCAGTGAGCCAGGGTGGCACTACTAGGCTTAGGGATATGCTGACAGGTAGAGCACTACTACATATAGGATGAGGGAGGTAGAGAGGTAGATTTCTAGATGACCAGAAGCCACAGGTATTTCAGAAGGTCCCTTCACAGAGGCAATCTTCACTCATTTTGGCTGCTTCCATTCTTTTCAGCAGTTACAAATGAATCTGAAATGAACCATTGTGCACTGTGTTTCATGGCATCTCAAATTTTCATTCTCTGGGTTCAGGAAAGTGCTTGCTAGGTTACATGGTTTAGGTTTTGTTTCTTTAGAACCCATCACATGTTCTTACCAGAACGGCTCTTCCATTGACCTTCCCACCTTCAGTGTAGGAGAGCTGGCTCTTTCCAACATTTGATATTTGTACTGTGTTTTATATTAGCCAGCTAACCTAAAAGGCGGGTAGTACTGGTAAGTCCGTCAGGTTTTCAGTGGCATTTTTCTTATGGCTAGAGAGGTTGAACTTTTTTTTTCCCTTAGCTTTATGTGATATCTGCATGTTCTTTTTGGTATAATGGCTGGCCACATACTTCTGTCCATTTTCTCTTTAGATAGTTTGTTTTTTTTTTCCTATTAAACACTGAGAGTTCTTTACATGCACTCCATAGAAATTCTTTGTCAGATATGTGGTTTGCCAATATGTTCACCTGGTCTATAACTTGTATTTTTGTGACCCTAATAAGAACAAAGTTCTTAGTAGCATAAAAGTTTTCGATATTGGTAAAGTCCTGTCTATCAAATGTTTTCTTTTATGCAGTGTGCTTTTAGGGCCAGACAGAGATCACCAGTGGGCAGAGAGGCAGGCGGGGGGGTGGGGGGGTGGAAGCAGGTCCCCTGCTGAGGAGAGAGCCCGATGTGGGGCTCGATCCCAGGACCCTGGGATCATGACCTGATCCAAAGGCAGAGGCTTAACCATTGAGCCACCCAGGCGCCTCCTTTTTGGTGTTCTACATGCAGCATCATGTCTTCTCATGAGGACAGAAGTGTAAATATGTTAATTCCTTCATTGCTGACTTGGTCGCCTCTTATTTCCTTTTGTTGTCTGATTGTTGATGATAGGATTTCCGGTACAATGTGGAACAGCAGTGTTGAGAGTGGACAGTCCCTTTGTGTTCCTGACCTTAGTGGAAAAGTTCCAAGTGTTTTCTCATTGAAAATGATATCCCCTCTCAGCCTTTCCTCTGTGACACAGGATATTGAGGTGTTTTCCCTCTATTCCGACACACAGTGGGATCTTTTCAAGAAAGATGGTGTGTGTTTTTTTCATGTGCCATTTCAGCATCCGTGGAGAGGATCATATGGTTGTTGTTCTTTCTTATGTTAATGTGGTGTATCACGTGGATCGGCGTGCAGATATTGAAACACTTCTGCAGAAGTGCAGGAATTAAACCCCCTTGGTCCTGTTGAAGAATCCTTCTAATGTACTCTTGGATCATCTTGGCTAGTATCTTTGTGAGAAGTTCTACACCCATATTCATCAGGCATATTGGCCTATAATGCTCCTTTCTGGTGGAGTATTCATCTGCATTGGGGATCCAGGTTATGCTGGCCTCTTAGAATGACTTTGGAAGGTGTGTTGGCACAAAATTGGTCATCATATTCTCTTACATTTTTTTCTATTTCTTTGGGGTTGGTTGTGATCTCTTTTCCTCCATTCCTGATTATGGTTTCTCAATCTTGTTAGTTCTTTCAAGGAACCAGCTCTTTGTTTCAGTGATCTATATTTTTAACTTCTGTATGTTGTGTAGTACTTTAATCTTTCTTTTTTTTTAAGATTTACTTATTTATTTGACAGGCAGAGATCACAAGCAGGCAGAGAGGCAGGCAGAGAGAGAGGAGGAAGCAGGCCCCCTGCCAAGCAGAGAGCCCGACATGGAGCTCCATCCCAGGACCCTGGGATCATGACCTGAGCCAAGGCAGAGGCTTTAACCCACTGAGCCACCCAGGCGCCCCTAGTGCTTTCATCTTTATCATTTCTCTCCACCTGCTGGATTTTGGCTTTCTTTGCTGTCATTTTTCCTGCTCCTTTATGTTACATTTTGTATTTCAGACTTGTTTTGTTTCTAAAAGAAGGCCTGTCCTGCTGTATACTTCCCTCTTAAGACACACTTTGCTGCACCCAAAAGCTTTTGCACTGTCGTGGTTTTACTTTTCCTTTCCTTCCAAGTATTTCAAATAGTCTTCTTAATTTCCTGGTTCTCCCATTCACTCTTTGGTAAGACGTTCTATGGCTTCCATGTATTTGTGGCCTTTCTACATGTTTCTTTTTGGTTGACTTCAGGTATCTATGCCATGTGGTCTGAAAAATGCATGGGTATGAAATCAATCTTTGTGAACCAGAGGAGAACTGAGTTTTGAATTGGTACATGATCTATTCTGGAGAACATTCCTTGTGCACTCGAGAAAGAGGTATACTCCTTTGCTTTAGGGTGAAATGCTCTGGACATCTCTTTGAAGTTCATCAGGTCCAATGTGTCACTTAAAGCCCTTTGTTGCCTTGGTGATCTGCTTAGACAACATGTCCCTTGCTGTGGGTGGGGTGTTAAAGTACCCCACTATCCTTGAATTACTATCAATGTGTGCCTTCATTTAGTGATTAATCAGTTTATATTTTGGTTTCTCTAAAGATAGGGGCATCAGCAATGGCAATTGAAACATCTTCTTATTTCATAGACACCTTTATTATTATAGAGGGTCTTCCTTTAACTCTCACTACAGTTTTGGCTTTACGGGTGACTACTCCAGCGGTCTCTTGATGTCCACTACCATTACAAATAGTTCCTCAACTCTCATGTTGAATCTGGAAGTGTCTTTTGTCTAAAACGAGTCTCTTGTGCAGACCACATCAATGGGCCTTCTTCTCTTTTTTGTAAAGTTTTTATGTATTTATTTGCCAGACATAGATCACAAGTAGGCAGAGAGGCAGGCAGAGAAAGAGAGGGGGTTTGGGGAAACAGGCCTTCTGCCCAGCAGAGAGCCCAACCTGAGGCTCGATCCCAGGACCTGGGGATCATGTCCTGAGCTGAAGGCAGAAGGTATAGCCACCTGAGCCTCCCAGGCGTCTCTCAGTGAGTCTTCTTGTTTCATTTTGGTTTGTTTCATTCCATTCTGATACCCTATGTCTTTCAGTAGTTGCATTTTACCTGTTTACATTCTGAGTAATTATTGAAAGATATGAAGTTAGTGCCTTTTAGAATGTGTAATGTCACTGTTTCTGTACCTCGTCTGTGTTCTCTCTCTCTCTCTTTTTTGATATGGCTCCCTGTCTCTGGACTCAAAGGATTTCCTTTAATGCTTCTTGCAGTGAGGGTTTATTGTTCAGAAATTCCTTTCATTTTTGTTTGTCCTAGACGCTCTCTACCCCTCCTTTCACTTTGAAAGATAGCCTTGGGGTATACACTTATTTGTGGCTGCATATTCTTTTCCTCCATTTAGTACATTGCCTATACCCTACCTGTCCTTTCTAGCCTGGTAAGTCTCTGTGGACAGGTCTTCTGCCAGCCTCATGTGCCTACCCTTAGGGGTGAAGAAACTCTTGGCCCAAGTTTCTTTCAGGATTTTCTAGTTGCCTTTGAATTTCACACTTCAGGATTATATTTTTATACATTGACATACTTTTACTGATTTTGAGGGGTATTCTCTGTGCCTCCTGGACTTGTTTCCTTCCCCATATTTGGGAGATTCTCAACTCACTACAATTTGTTGAAATAAACCTTCTGCTCTTTTCTCCTGACCCTCATCTTCTGGGACCCCTCTAATAATAAGGATATCATTTCAGTTTATGGAATTCCCAAGCACTCGAAGTCTCCCTTCGTGACCCAGTAGCTTTGTTTCTCTCATTTTTTCAGCATTTTGATCCATCCTTTGATCTTCTATAATCACTGATTCATACTTCTCCCTCATTCATCCCCTTTGTATAGCCTCCACTTGAACTATATCTCAGTAATAGCATTTTTAAGGCGGACCTGAGTAGATATTAGTTCTTTTATGTCTATAGTGAGGGTTTGTTTCTCTTGGGCCTTCTATGCTTGTTTCAAGCCCAGTTACTATCTTCATAATCATTGGTTTTAATTCTAGTGCAGAGATCTTACTTATATCCATATTGATGCAATCCCTGGGAGTGGGGACTGCCTCCTGGACATTCTTTTGGGGTGAATTTCTCCATCTCCTCATTTCGCCCAGAAAATAATTATGAAAGCAAAATCAGCCATGACAGACAGAGCAGAAAAAACAGGAATAACAAAAAATGGAAAACAAAATAAACAACAAAGAATACAAAAAAACTGGACCCAGTACGTGTTTTGGACTGTTCATGAAAAGAAACTAGATGCCAAAATAAGGAGAAAAAGAAACAGAAAGAAAGAAAAAAAGAAAATCTTAGAAATATAAAACAATTTAATGAAAAGGACTAGAAAAAGATATACATGTACATAACTTATATGTAAAAATAAACATCAAAAATAATAAAAAGTTTAAAAAGAAAAAAAAGTAAAGCACTAAAGAATACAAATAGATCTTTTCAAATGCACTTGCTATCTCAATTCAGAAGACCTTGTGTTTATTCTCTCTTCTCTTATTGATTTGTTCTAATACATTGATTGATTTGTGAATGTCGACCCACCCTTGTGTCCCAGGGAAAAATCCCACGTGTTCATGGTGGATAATGTTTTTCTGTGCTCTTTGATCCTATTAGATAGGATCTTGTTGAGAACCGTGGTCTTCATTTCATCAGGACTATTGGTCTGAAATTCTCGTTTTGGATGGCATCTTTGCCTGGTTGCAGATCAGGATAATGTGGGCTTCATAGGAAGATTCTAGAGGTTTTCAGCATTCATTCCTGATTAAAACGCATCAAAGTACAGAAATAAAGGGACCATTCCTCAACTTCATAAAATCTGTCTATGAAAAACCCATAGCAAATAATCATTCTCAATGGGGAAAAGCTGACAGTCTTTCCTTTGAGATCAGGAACATGAAAAGGATGTCCACTCTCGCCAATTTTGATCAATATGATATTTTCCTCTGTGACCTTACAATCCCTTTTTTTTTTTTACTTTCCCATATTAAACACCCCGCAGCCCTGCCCTTATACCTAGTTTTATGTAGGTGTATCTCATTAAATTGGGAGCTCTTTAAAGGCAGGAAAACCTTAATGACATTGTATGTCCAGTCCTGACCTTACTTCATTCACGTAGATTTGCACATTCATGGAATTTGTATTATTAGGGGCTCGATAAATAAAATGTTGAACTGAATTTAATGCCCTACTTGCCCATCAGCTACCACTTCCTACTGGGAGTATCTAGATTGAGCAAAGCAGGATAGCTCGCACAAGTGCGAATCTGGAGTAGATTCTAGTCAGAGTTTAGGATACAGCTGAAGCAGTAAACCGCAAGATTGGAGGAATTGTGTCTCTCATGGCCTTCTGGACAGGCTGAGGGTATACAGTCAAATTCAAACATTTGAGCCATGTTTCTGATACCAGTAATGGTCTTCTTACCTAGATGTCCCCCAAGAAGATTCTTTCAATGATTCTATTTGCCAAAACTTATTTCTCTACTTCTGGGCCCAGGGTGTTATCTCTTTAAGAAAACTGAACTCCAATGGGTAGGAAAAGAGAGATTAGAAATGACTTTAGAAGTGATAAGTGAATTTGTATCTTCCCCTTAATACTTATTTTTATATTACACATTTTAAAGAAAGATATCCACCCTTTATTTCTGACAGGTGGATTAGGAGATAATGTATTGGATACAATATTTGACAACTTCAAAAACTATGCCACATGAAGCTATTCTTCTAACAATAAAAATGCAGCCAGCTTCAGTTGCCTCTGTCCATGTCTTTTTTTAAATATATATTTTATTTATTTGACAGAGAGAAATCACAACTAGGCAGAGAGGCAGGCAGAGAGAGAGGAGGAATCAGGCTCCCCATGGAGCAGAGAGCCCGATGTGGGGCTCGATCCCAGGACCCTGAGATCATGACCTGAGCCGAAGGCAGAGGCTTTAACCCACTGAGCCACCCAGGCACCCTCTGTCCATGTCTTTTAATGCAAGGAATTTGTAAACTTGGATTCATATCCTGGAGCCAGCTCCGAAGTCCAGCTGTCAGGAATGTCATAATTGAGTCATTGTGCTTGGGGGGAACCATCCTCCCATCCCCAGAAACTCTCTCCAGTGCTCCATTAGTTGGACCTTTGCCTGCCTCATATCAATTATGCTCTTGAGCATAGGAAAAATATAAACCACGTTTATACCCACTGGGGATGAACAGTTAATTCTGCATTGTGCTCCAGAAAGAAAAAGAGAAAGAAAGGATAAAAGGGTGTGAGAAAAGTCCAGAAGTAGGTATTAATCCCAATAATTGAAAATTCTCTCAATACAGTGGTTACTTGTACAGAATCTACTAGGAATATAGCATTATATAAGGGGTCAAATGAATATTAACCTTAATATCACCAGGTCCTTATGTCTAGACATATACAAGCTTGCTGAGGAGTATAAAGTTGTACCCATAAAATTGTTAGAAGTCCATCATTAAGTGCCAAATGCATCAAGTTGCAAGAAATGCAATAGAAGGTAAAAGAAGGGATCCGGAAAGATAGATAGTCACAAAGAAGTTCATGGGGATAGGACCTCATTATATGTGTTTTGTGCCGTAGAATTACGATGGCTCCAACTTATTTACCTACTCTTCTTTCCTTTAGTTGGGATTTGTCCTTTTTTAATTTTTCCCATTTTGTTACATTTCTATTTTTTATGCCAACTTAAATCTTTTTGTTTCGTTTTTGATAAAAGGGTAAGGAAATGGAAGGAAAGAAAGAGGGAGGGGAGAATGGCAAGTATTTCCATTAACCCTTGGAGCTTACTATGATCTAAGCTATGTAGTCCTGAGGCATACTATTATGCAGACACTACATAACACTCAGCTCTACCATTCATAGGCATGTGACCTTGGACAAGTTGTTTCTTGAAAAAAAACCTTGAAAGGAAAGTTTGGAAGTACTTTCTATACTGAGATTTTGAAAGTTTTGGTATATTGCTTTTCTGTGCCCCTTATTTCATAAACCACATACTGAGGCCTCAGGTCCCTCCTCTATATAATGGAAATTAAAAATAAAAACTTTCTTCAATAGGTTTTTGGGAGAAAAAAGTGAGTGAATTGCATTAAAATGCTCCGGGAAGCCTCTACACATAATTATTCATTAGTCATTCAACAGCTATTTCCTGAATAGTTGCTATATTCCAAGAATGGAGCTAAATCCTGGGAATATATAAATAAAGAATTTATAGTCCCTATGTTCAAATATTTCATAGTCTAATGGAAAAACACTAAGCAAATCATTTTAATATAGCTTGGTATTTGATAAGTGAGGAGTTTGTACAAGCATATCTTCATGATATACTTTTCTAGCAGAGCATACGAATGCCTTCACTTTTTACTAGCTATATCAAACCACTGGCTAAAATTCAACTTGTGGTCAACTAAAATGTACAGATTTCGTCCTAGGAACCACTGATTATTGGTATAACACGTAATCAAATTTATATATATATATATATATAACTGCATTATATCTCATCTGCTTTAAGCACATTGTTTTAACTTTTCAGGATGGTTTGAAATCTAAGTGTCCTTGTGGACCCTAGCTCCCCCCAACAAGGTTTGCCTCTTCTGTAGATTCAACAAGCATGCCTTCTACATCTTTTCTAGGTTTACTGAAGAGGACAGTCATAAACAGGAACTCATAGCACCATGAAAGACACCCTTTTGTGTAAATACCTAGTTATTAGTTACCCTTTTGAAATGGAACCAACTCTAAATTTTACCTCCCTGTACTATCAGTCAATCCATGTTTTTCAGTTTTGTTCATCAGAATATTTCACTGAGGAGCCATATTAGGTAAGAAGGAACCAGGGTGTTTTCTTAAAATTAAGGTATATTCTCTGTACAGTACTCCCTGGTCTACAATGAAGGAACATAAACCCTTTTTTATGGTTCATTCTGCCTCCTGACAATCACAATTTTCTTTTCTAGTTTTAAAATGCCTAGTGATTATCCCACCTCTCCAACTCCGCATCCCTCCCCTTCCTACCTCCTAAATTGTGAGCTCTTCTAGGTCAGGACCACATAACTTTTTGTCCATAGTGCTTAGCGTAATTCCTGACATGGAACAGATAATCAACAAATAGTTGTTGAATAAATGAGTGAAACCATCTGCCCTCTTTGGTTTTGGTACAAGTTATATCCAGGATAATTCTTTGTTTAATTGCAATAATTACTCCATGCCCAGTATGTGATCACATTTTGGAATTTATTAAGTTATGGGTTATTAATAATAATACTAAATACTACTTTTAATAATAATAATTTCAGACATTAACTTAAGAATGATGGTGAAATGTTAATGGATAACAAATGAAAAAATAGAGTGCAATTCCTGTTTTACTTCTTCCTTTTCAGGCAAAATTATCTCTCTATTGAAAAAGAGTGAATAAAATGGGTGAGGGAGATATAGAGATTGTAAGAAATCATCGGCCATTCCCAGTGAGTTCAAGTTCCCCAGTGGACTAAAACCAGGGGACTCAGAAATCTTGCAGGCAAAATCATTGTATCAATACTAGTGAACTCTAAAGTAGAGATGGATCTTAGCAGATAGAAGAAGTAAAGGTAAATAGAACTCTAATTTTCTAAAGGGGAAAGAAAGTGGATTGGTATTTTATTCATTCAATCTCTTTCTTTGGTATTTTATTTAATTTATTCTCTTTGTCCAGATTTGGTCATTATGATTATAAAGGTCATTTAATATTATAAAATGAGTTGGGAACTTTTTTCGATTGTTTTTTACTGTTGTTTTTGATCCTCCCCCCTGCACTCTCTTTGCCTCTGTCTCTGTCAAAGAAATATATAACTCTTTAAAGATGTTAATTCACTATATTGTACACCTGAAACTAATATAATACTATGATCCTAGCTATCCTGAAATTTAAAAAAAAAGTGCTAAATGTTCTAGGAAAAATTAAATAAGAACTAAATAAAGGTAAAGATACACCATGTTCATGGTTGGAAAGAATAGAGACTATGAAAAGATCAATTCTAAACTCCTTAATTGATCTATATGTCCGATGCAGTCTTAATTAAAATCAAAGGAGAGGTTATTGGTTTTTTCAAAAATTAAAAGCTAATTCTCAAATTTTGAGGAAATTCAAAAGACTTTTGAATAGCTAATACAATCTTGAAAATTGGGCACCTGGGTGGCTCAGTTGCTTAGGCCTCCAAATCTTGGTTTCAGCTTGCATCATGATCTCATGATTCACAGGACTGCATCCTGTGTTGGACTCCCCACTCAATGGGAGCGTTCCTCCCTGCTATTCCTCCTCCTACTTGCATTCTCTCTCTCTCTCTCTCTCTCTCTCTCTCTCTCTCTCTATCTCTCTTTCCCTCAGTGTTTTTTTCTTAGTGTTTTTTTGGAAACACTAATCTTGGAATTAGTCAGAATGAAAAATTTATCCATAAGACTTTAAAATTTCCTATAAAGGTGGAGTAATCAAGATAGTGTTCTGTTGACATAAAGATGGAGACATAGATCAATGTAACCAATTAAAGAATGAAGAAATAGGGCCACATACACATAATAATTGATTTAAGCAACAATATTAAAAAAGAGTTAAAAAGTAGTTAAAAAGAGGGAAATTTTTCACACAATTGGATATATAGATAGATAGATAGATCTAGATATATCTATATATAGATCTAGATATCTATCTATATATCTATATCTATCTATAGAGATAGATATCTATATATCTATATCTATATCTGTATCTATATCTATCTATCTATCATCTATCTATCTATCTATATATTTAAATTACCCTCAGTTCCTCCATCTTATACCATATACGTAATTAATTTCAGGGATGCCTGGGTGGCTCGGTCAGCTGAGTGTCTGACTCTTGGTTTCATCTCAGGTTGTAAGCTCTGTGTCTAGATTTTTTTCCTTTGGTGGGGGCCAGAGGGAGTCTAGTTGTTCCAACACTGTTACTAAAGAAACTATCTTTGCTCCAGTATATTGCCTTTGCAATTTGATCAAAGATCAGTTTGCTGTATTCATGAGGGTCTATTTCTGGGATCTGTATTCTGTCCCATCAATGTATTTTTATTTATCAATATTACCCTCTCTTGATTACTGAATCTTTACAGTAAGTCTTGAAATCAGGTAACATCAGTCCTCCAACTTTATTCTTCACCTTCGGTATTGTGTTGGGTCTTCTGGTTCTTTTGCCTCTCTATGTAAACTTTAGAATAAGCTTATCAAAATTCATAAAATAACTTGCTGGGATTTTGATTGGGATTGTACTGAATCCATAGATAAATTTGGGGATAATTGACACCTTGACAATATTAAGTCTTCCTATAAACTAATAAGGAATATCACTTCATTTGGTTAGCTCCACTTTAATATCACTTATCAAAATTTTACAGTTTTCCTCATATGGATCTTGTGTATATATATATATTTAATGTTAGAATTCTACTATGTATGTCATTTTATTTCTTTTTTTTCTTTTTTCTTTTTTTAATTACTTTATTTATTTTCAGCTTAAGAGTACTCATTGTTTTTACACCACACCCAGTGCTCCATGCTATATATGCCCTCTCTGTTACCCTCCACCTGGTTCCCCAACCTCCCAACCCCCGCCCCTTCAAAACCCTCGGGTTGCTTTTCAGAATCCATAGTCTCTCATGGTTCATCTCCCCTTCCAATTTCCCACAACTCCCTTCTCCTCTCCATCTCCCCATGTCCTCCATGTTCTTTGTTATGCTCCACAAATAAGTGAGACCATATGATACTTGACTCTCTCTGCTTGACTTATTTCAGTCAGCATAATCTCTTCCAGTCCCACCCATGTTGCTACAAAAGTTGGGTATTCATCCTTTCTGATGGAGGCATAATACTCCCTCGTGTATATGTACCACATCTTCCTTATCCATTCGTCCATTGAAGGGCATCTTGGTTCTTTCCACAGTTTGGCGACCGTGGCCATTGCTGCTATGAACTTTGGGGTACAGATGGCTCTTCTTTTCACTACATCTGTATCTTTGGGGTAAATACCCAGCAGTGCAATTTCAGGGTTATAGGGAAGCTCTATTTTTAATTTCTTGAGGAATCTCCACACTGTTCTCCAGAGTGGCTGCATATACCTAAGTATTTCATTTTTCTTTGGATGGTAATGGAAATGTTACTGTGTTTCTAATTTCAAATTTCACATGTTCATTGTTGGGACATAAGAAATCAATTGACTTTTGTACATTAACTGTGTATTGTACACCCTTGCTGTAATAACTTATTGGGTCCACAAGTTAGCTGACTGATTTTTTTTTCAATACTCTGCATAGACGATTGTGCCACTTGAAAAGAAAGAGAGAGAAAGAAGGAAAAATTATGTCTTCCTTCCAATTTGTATACCTTTTTTCTTTTCTGCCTGAACGCATTAGCAAAACTTCCAGTATAATGTTGAAAATGTGTGGTGAGATGGAACATCCTTGTCTTTTATGTGATCTTAGTGGGACCTCTGAGTTTCTCACCATTAATGTTTATATTAACTGTATTTTTGTGTGGATATGCATATATGAATATATATATGCTTATGCATATGCCATAGATATAGCATATGCATAGGCATACATAACTGTACATCACTACTATTATTTTTTTAACAAACTGTTATGCCAGATTAGTTAAAAATAAGTAAAAAGATTTTATTTTATCTTCACTTCTTCTGTTTTGATTTTTTTCCTTTCTCTATGTAGCTCTGAGTTTCTGATCAGCATTATATTCTTTCTGTCTAAAGAATTTCTTTTAACATTTCTTGTAAGGCAGGTCCTTCACTTTTTAATAAAATATTTTCAGGGTGCACAATTCTATGTTGGCATTTTCTTTTCTCTCAATACCTTAAATATTCCACTCCACTGTCTCCAGAGTAGCATGGTTCCTGAGAAATCACATGTAATTATCTTGGCTTTGCTTTAAGTAAGGTGTCTTTTTCCTCTGGCTTCATTTTCTATTTTTTCTCCATCTTTTATGTTCTGTGATTTGAGAAGGATACACTTAGGTATAGTCTGTTGGTATTTATCTTCCTTGTTGATGGATCTGTGGTTTCATGTCTGTCATTATTTTGGGGCAATTCTGTGATTATTGTTTCAAACATTTCTTCTGTTCCATTCTATTTTTGTTCTCCTTCCCTCTGGGTTTTCTGATGCGTATCTTCATTATGTGTATGTTACACTTTTACAGTTGTCCCACAGTCCTTAGAAACTACATTCTTCTTCAGCCACTGTTCTCTTTCCTTATTGATTTTCAGGTATTCTGTTAATATATCCTCTAACTAAGAGTGTTTTTCCTCAGCCATGCCTAATCTACTAATGAGCCCATCAAAGACATCCTTTCTGTTTTTTGTTTGTTTGTTTGTTTTTTGTTTGTTTGTTTGTTTGCCTCTAGCATTTCTTTTGGTTCTTTCTTAGGATTTCCATCTTTTGGCTTACATTGTCCATCTATTCATGCATTGTCTGCTTTATCCAGTAGAGCTGTTCCTAAATAACTCATAGATGTTTTAAATTCCCCGGCTGATAATTCAATGCCCCTACCATGTCTGGATGTGATACAAACTCTGTGTCTCCAGGTTGTGTGTGTGTGTGTGTGGTGGAGGTTGTTTTGTTTCCAATTTTTTAATGCCTTATAATTCCATCTTGATAGCTAGACATGCTGTACTGAGTAAAAGAACTGCAGTAAGTAGGCCTTTAATAATGTGCTGGTGAGGGGCACCTGGGTGTCTCAGTGGGTTAACGCCTCTGCCTTCATCTCAGGTCATGATCCCAGGGTTCTGGGATCAAACGTGGCCTGGACTCTCTGCTCAGTGGGAGCCTGCTTCCTCCTCTCTCTCTGCCTGCCTCTCTGCCTACTTGTGATCTCTCTCTATCAAAAAAAGAAATGAAATCTTTAATAAAAATAATGTGCTGGTGAGGTGTTGGAAAGGGAAAACATTCTATATTTCTACTATGAGTCCTGTGATTTAGTGTGCCTGTGCTTCTGGACTGTGAACTTCACAAGTGTTTCACAGGGATTTTTTTCTCCCCCCCACCCCACTAGCTTCACTCCTGTGGGCTGGGCCTATCTACTAGAGTCACAAACTTGTAAGGTAGGTAGGTCGCCTGTCCCTTAGTAGATCTCTGCAAGACGAGATAGAAGCCAGGCCTACCAGCGTCACAGTCCTAGGAAGCCCCTCTGAGCACCATGGTCCAAGGAGGGCCACGGGGGAAGGTCCAGGCATGGAATGTCCTGCGTGGAGGGGGCACGTCTGAGCAGGGTGGGCCTCAGAGACCTCTGGTGGTCATGGCCACATTCCCTTGCAGCCTGTGGTACCCAGCATGGGATGGTGAATGGCAGCAATGGTAGGCGCGCCATCAGCACCAGGAGCCCGGCTCCCTACCTGGTAGGGACAGCAGCCTAGGGCCCCGTGTCCTCAACTGACCCACGGGCTCCCCCAGGACACAACTGTGTAGCCTTCTCTTGGGCTGGGATTTGTGGGAAAGTCTTCTTCATGGAAGCAATGTCCCCCAGAAGAAGACTCTAAGGGGCAGTGGGGGCAGCTCCTCATCTCTCACAGGCTTGTCTCAGCTAGCAGGAGGCCCAGACGCCAAGAATGTGAGGATGCTGAGTGGTGCCCTGCCCCTGCTGCCTCCATCGCCGCACCCCCCAATCCCTGCCCAAAATCGCCAACCCTCTGAATCTTCACTGCCTTGCCTGAGCCAGCTGTGACAGGTATTTAAGGCTCTAGGCTCTTAGCCTGCTGTGTGAGTTCTCTGATCTTCCTGCCTACCCTGCCCTCACAGGACAAAGGCTTGAAGTCACACCCTGATCCCAGGTTTCCCATCTAGAGTCCTAGAGGGTCTCTGAGCAGACCCACAAGCTCCCTCCCCATCTCCATTCGCCAGGGCTTGCCTCCGGTGGCCAGGATCCCCCTTCATTCAGGGCCCATGGGCAGGCATTGGGGCCTTGCCTTTCTCGGGCACCACCCCTCCCCAAGAGCTTGGCCTCTTGGGTGCCTCCGAGGTCCCTGGGCACTCACTGTCTTGGAACACGTTCCCCTCCAAGTCCTCAGGGCCCCTGGCATCAGCCAGGGAGTGGCAACACATGCTAAGGAAGTTAGGTGGAGGGGGGGTGCTGTGGTGATGTGCCTTGCACCTGGACGCTGAGGGACAGCCACTGGGCACTTTTTTCTGGTGGATGGCATGTGACGGTAATGTTCCTGACCCCGCACCTTGCTTCCAACAGACTCAGGGGCTCCTAGGTAGTGGTCAGACTCTCAGGTGTGCTTAGATGTTCAAGTAATACATATCCTAACCTTTTGGATGTTGTAACAATGTATATGTTTCATTTCTGACAGCTCAGCATTTTCCCCCAAAAAAGTCATTTATTTATTCAAAGACTGCCCACCATAAGGAAAGCACTCTTACTAGATAAGAGTTTCTCAATACTAGCCTTCAAGTAGTTAAGGAAAAAAAAAAAAAAAAGGTCAGAAATAAATTACTTTAATAGACTATAAGTGCTATCATGCAGGTAGAAAAAACAACAACAAACAAATGCCTTAGGCCTTGAGGGAAAGTCTCCTAGAGGTGATATAGTCTATGCTAGGGTTTGATGGATAAGTAGGAGACTTTTAGCAGAGGGAACAGGTGACATAGTGTACTATGAGAATGCTCAACGTTCATAGGAAGGAATGACAGGTGATGAGGATAGCAAAACAAAGTCCAGATGGGGAATCGCGTTTGTCAGCTCAGAACTCAGGATTTCTTGATAGTAGAGCTATAATCTAAGAAAACCAGAGTTAATTATGTGATTTAATTTTTGTTTTTAGAAAGACAGTTCTCTCAAAGAACTGATGGGAAGAGAGATGGTCCAGACAGGTAGGAGATAGTTGAAAAATATTCAATCAAATGTTAATGAACAGCTTGCATGTTGAAGGGGAAAATTTAGAGAGTGAGAATTAGATGTGGATGAAAGAAAGAAGGAATTAAGAATGAAGTTTTAGCTTTTGAAGCCTGGATAATTATGGTGACATTAACAGATTGGCCAGTTGAGCAAATTTTTAACATGGTGAATTTTAATGGTATAGGATAAAGTATTAGTATTAGCAATACAATGAAAGTTACAATTTAAATTGAATGCTAACCATTTACCAGGTTCCCAGTTAAGTATTTGTGTGTGTGTGTATATGTGTGTAGGTATATATGTATATGTATATATAAACATTTTAATTTAATTTTATTTTTTCATGTTTCCAATGTTCATTGTATATTCATTGTTTATGCACCACACCCAGTGCTCCATGCAATTTGTGCCCTCCTTAATACCCACCTCCAGGCTCGCCCAACTCCCACAACCCCCTCCACTCCCCCACCCCCTCACCTCCAGAAACCTCAGTTTCTCTATGATCTTACATTTTGTGACCTTACCCAATGTACTTTATATTACCTCAATATAATCATTTCAATTTTGAGAATTTCCTATCTCATATGATAAAGAACATTTTTAGAATCTAGATTTATGAAACTGCATTATTACTATTATAATCTCTTTGTGGCCATTAGATTCTGTCCGATGTAGTTGCACATGACAGATGAGAGACCATCACTTAAATGAAATTATAGAATGGCTTTGAAATGATTCAGTGACTTTTATCTCCAACTTAAAGAGCCTAAAAATTACATTGTGTAATGGAATTAGTTACTTAGCTCTCAGAATTTTCTATTATAAAGTAGGGAAGTTGAAATGTGTATTTTGCATTTATAGTTCTTGGGTTTATTTTCACTTTTTAATGTAATTTTTAATGTTACCATCTAAGTTTCTGGCCTATGCCAGAGAATATGATTGCATGGTATATGATTTATAACTTTCTTTGTGACTTGTTGCAAACTCAGATATTTAGAAGTATGGCATGTGTTTTGAAAAGGATATTACCAGTTATGTGAATCATCAGTCCCTTCCTAATATTGTGTCCTCTTCTTCTGTCCCTCACTAAGAGAGCTGTGTGTTGTTTTCCACTTCAGTTGTGGGCATATCAATTTCTTCTTGTTAATTGATTAGTTTGAAACCTATATTGTGATGTCCATAAAGCTCAGGATAGTTCTACTTTTTATCGAGTGAAAATATCTTTCTTTTGTCCGATTTTTGTTTTTCGTCTCTGTCTCCCTTGGCTCAGTAGAATGTGTCTGAGATTCTTCCATGTTACATGCATCAGAAGTTTGTTCCTTTTTATTTCCTGGCAGCCATTTGTGGGTATACCACAGTTAGCTTCTTCATTTGCCTGTCAATAGACATTTGAGTTGTGTGCACTTTAGGGCTATTATGAAGGAAACTGCAGTGAATGTTTGTATCCAAGTCTTTTCTGTTTTCACTCTTTTGGGTAAATGCAACAGAGTTAAATTACCGGATCATATAGTAACTGTTTCTGTACCTTTAAAATAAACTGTCAGACAATATTCTAAGGTGTTCATACTATTTTGCATACCCACCAACAATGCATGAGATCTCCAGTTGTTCCCCACCTTGGCCAAAACTTAGTAAATGAATGACAATTTAAAAAAATATATATGCTTTCTATTGGGTATATAGTGGTATCTCAGTGCAGTTTTCATTGCCATTTTCCTGAAGACTAAGATATTGGACATCATCTCATGTAATCATTGCCCATTTCCTTCGTGAAGTGAACTTTTGTGCATTTCTTTACATGCCAATCTAGGGAATTATAGGAGTTCATTCCATATTCTGAATATATAGGTCCTTTGACAGATGTATATAGTGAAAATATTTCCTCTAAATCTGTCTTTTCATTTTCTTTAGTACTCGTTTTTGAGGGATAAAAATTTTTAGTTATGATAAAGTCCAATTGGACAAGATTTCTCTTTCATAGCTTACATGTCTGTGCCTTTAAATAATAAATATTTGAGTATTTGAAAGTTCCACATATAGTATCCTATGTTTTCTTCTGTGCTAAGACTATGACAGATTGGATTTCATTTTTGTGTATGGCATAAAGTAAAGGTAGAAGTTTATTGTTTATCCTTACAGATATCCAGTTGTTTCAATACCAATGACTGTGTAGAGTTTCTTTTGCCAATTGGATAAATAGGGTCTGTCTTCCTTCTGGAAACTCTGTCCAAAACCAGCTCACCATATTTGTATAGGTCTACTTCTGAACTCCATTCTCTTCCATCACTCTATATGTCTATTCTTGCCAATAACATCATATTTCCTTACTGAACTTTCTAATAAGATGTTCATGTTTTTTTGTTGATATTGAAACTTTTTATTGCATGTTCCATTTGATAGTTGCTAATATGTAGAAATACAACTGAGACTTTTTTATTGACCTTTAATCTTTGATCTTTCTAAATTCACTTGTTAGTTTTCTTTAAAAAGCGCTTTTAGTTTAATGTAGATTTCTCAGAGTATTCTATGTACACATTCATTTCCTTTATGAATAAAGTCAGTTTTACTTCTTCCTTTCTGACCTGTTCAATTTTCCTTTTCTTTTCTTACTTTAATGTACTAGCTAGAACCTCCACTATATTGTTTAATAGAATCGGTGTAAAGAGACTTAACTTTTTTAGTTCCTTAGTTTAGACAGGAAAATAATCTTCCACCATAACGTATGATGTTAGCTGGCTATAGAGTTTTTCTGTAGATGTCCAGTATTAAATTGAGGAATTGTCTTTTTAGTTTTGTAGGGTTTTGTCGGTATGGGTGTTGAAGTTTGACAAATATGTCTCTTGCAACTTTGGAATTATCATATGTTCTTGCTGTTTTCTTTTTTTAGTATTAATATAGTAACTAGAGTGATTTTTTTTTAAATAAACTTTTAGGGGCACCTGGGTGGCTCAGTGTGTTAAAGCCTCTCCCTTTGGCTCAGGTCATGATCCCAGGGTCCTGGGATTGAGCCCCATCTCGGGTTCTCTGCTCAAGGGTGTGTCTTCTTCCCCCTCTCTCTTTGCTGGCCTCTCTACCTACTTGTGATCTCTCTCTGTCAAACAAATAAATAAAATTTTAATAAATGAACATTTATTTTTTAAATGTTTATTTTAGAATAGATTCAGATATACAGGAAAGTTGCAAAATGTTTGTAGAGTTTCTGAGTACCAACCAGTATACCTTATAAACATCTTAAAATACTGTAACACAATTGTCACAACTAATGAACCAGCATTAATCATTGTTATTGACTGAAGACTGTAATTACCAGACTTTTACCTAATGTCCTTTTTCTATCTCTAGATCTTATCCCAAGTACAATATTAGATTCAGTCATTATATCTTCCTTAAGCTCCTCTACAGTATGACAGCTGTTCAGACCTTTCCTATTTTTGATGACCATGACAATTTTGAGGCATTTAGTAGAATGACCTTCATTTGGGTTTGTCTGATGTTTCCTTACAGTTAGAGTAGTGTTATGTGTGGGTTTATTAAGTATTTACAGTCCATACACATTAGGGATAGGTTTGCAGTTTTCCTGTCCTGTCTATGTTTGGTCTTGGAACCAGGATAATGGTAGACTCTTATATTGAGCTGGGGGGGTGTTCCCTCTTCCGTCCAGAAGGGCATAGAGGGAATGCCAGTACTTCCTCCTAAAATGCTTTGTTGAATTCACTAGAAAAGTGATCTAAGATTTGAGGGGTTTCTTTTCTGGAATGGTTTTAAACTATGATTTTAATTCCTTAACAAGAATAAAACACTCCTTCTTGAGTTAGTGTTGGTAATTAGTTTATTTCAAGGAATGTTGGCACACTTCATCTCAGTTGTAAACATAATCACCACAAAATTAATCATAATATTTTATGAGTTTAGTATATATATGAACTGTCATTTTAGTTAATTTCTTTCATTTATTCTTTTATTTTGGATATCAGTAATTTCTGAATTCTTTTTTCTTCCTAGATCAGTCTATGGATGAATCAGTTTCATTTATTATTTTTAATTAACTAATTTATTTTTTCAGCAAAACAGTATTCATTGTTTCTGCACAACACACAGTGCTCCATGCAATACGTGCCCTCCCTACTACCCACACCTGGTTCCCCCAACCTCCCACCCCCGCCCCTTCAAAACCCGTTCAAATAATCTTTGACAAAGCAGGAAAAATATACAATAGAAAAAAGACAGTCTCTTCAATAAATGGTTCTGGGAAAACTGGACAGCGATATGTAGAAGAATGAAACTCGACCATTCTCTTACACCATACACAGCGATAAACTCGAAATGGATAAAAGACCTCAACGTGAGACAGGAATCTATCAGAATCCTAGAGGAGAACATAGGCAGTAACCTCTTCGATATCAGCCACAGCAACTTCTTTCAAGATATGTCTCCAAAGGCCAAGGAAACAAAAGCGAAAATGAACTTTTGGGACTTCATCAAGATCAAAAGCTTCTGCACAGCAAAGGAAACAGTCAACAAAACAAAAAGGCAACCCACGGAATGGGAGAAGATATTTGCAAATGACAGTACAGACAAAAGGTTGATATCCAGGATCTATAAAGAACATCTCAAACTCAACACACACAAAACAGATATACATATCAAAAAATGGGCAGAAGATATGAACAGACACTTCTCCAACAAAGACATACAAATGGCTATCAGACACATGAAAAAATGTTCATCATCACTAGCCATCGCCATCGGGGAGATTCAAATTAATACCACATTGAGACACCACCTGACACCAGTTAGAATGGCCAAAATTAGCAAGATAGGAAACAACGTGTGTTGGAGAGGATGTGGAGAAAGGGGAACCCTCTTACACTGTTGTTGGGAATGCAAGTTGGTGCAGCCACTTTGGAGAACAGTGTGGAGATTCCTGAAGAAATTAAGAATAGAGCTTCCCTATGACCCTGCAATTGCACTGCTGGGTATTTACCCCAAAGATACAGATGTAGTGAAAAGAAGGGCCATCTGTACCCCAATGTTTATTGCAGCAATGGCTACGGTCGCCAAACTGTGGAAAGAACCAAGGTGCCCTTCAACGGATGAATGGATAAGGAAGATGTGGTCCATATACACAATGGAGTATTATGCCTCCATCAGAAAGGACGAATACCCAACTTTTGTAGCAACATGGACGGGACTGGAAGAAATTATGCTGAGCGAAATAAGTCAGGCAGAGAGAGTCAAGTATCATATGGTCTCACTTATTTGTGGAGCATAACAAATAACATGGAGGACATGGGGAGATGGAGAGGAGAGGGAGTTGAGGGAAACTGGAAGGGGAGATGATCCATGAGAGTCTATGGACTCTGAAAAACAACCAGAGGGTTTTGAAGGGGCGGGGGGGTGGGGGGTTGAGGAACAAGGTGGTGGGTAATAGGGAGGGCACGTACTGCATGGAGCACTGAGTGTGATGCCAAAACAATGAACACTGTTATGCTGTAAATAAACAAATTAACAAATAAAAAAAATTAAAAAAAAAGACTGTTTAGGCTATCAGGATCCCTTCCACTTCCAAATGAATTATAGGATTTGGTTGTCAGTTTCTGCAACAAACGAACAAACAAACAAACACAGCTAGGATTCTGAAAGGTGCTGTGTTGAATCTGTAGATCAATTTGGATAGTATTATCATATTACTAATATTAAATCTCTGAGCCATGAATATGGAATATCTATTTATTTAGGTCCTTAGATTCTTTCATCAACATTTTATACTTTTTAGTATACAAGACTTCTTGTACTTCATTTTTAAAATTTATTCCTGAGTATTTACTCTTTTTGATACTATTCCAGATAAGAATTTTTCTTAACTTAGAGTTCAAATTATTCATTGCTATTGTACAGAAATACCATTAGTTCTTTATAGATTTTAAATCCTATAAGCTTTATGAATTTATAACTAGATTCTAAGTAATTCTTTTTTTAAAGATTTATTTATTTGACAGACAGAGATCACAAAGAGGCTGAGAGAGCAGAGAAAGCAGGCTCCAAGCTGAACTGAGAGCCTAATGCAGGGCTTGATCCCATCACCCTGGGACCATGGCCCAAGCTGAAGGCAGAGGCTTTAATCCACTGAGTCACCCAAGCACCCCTAAGTAATTCATTTTTAATGGTTCTATTTATTTGGCAGTAGAGAGAAAGAGCAAAGACAAGCAGGAGAAAACCAGGCAAGGGAAAGCAGGCTTCCCGCCCAGCAAGAAGCCTGATGCAGGACCTAATCCCAGGCCCTGGGGGATCACAACCAGAGCTTAAGGCAGATGCCCAACTGACAGAGACACCTGGTGTCCTGAGTCTATGTGATTTTATCTCTAACCCTCACAACAATGATATATAAAGGATGTTATAATTATGTTTTACAGATGTTGCTAAGAATAGGAAAGAAGAATTATGAGACTAATAGAAATTAAGAATAAATTTTGACAAAAAATAATACATTGTAAAGACTATAAACAAATCGACAGGTGAAATGAACTCTAATATCAAATGCTTTCTAATATGCCACGTGCCCTCCAGTGACCCTGGCTCTCCTTAACTTTAGTAATTTATTCTTAACACCACCTTATGAACAAATAATCATTTTGCCTATCTGCGCACCTCAAGTATGCCTTATCTTTCTGTTTCACTCTGTAAATCTGCAAAATGATAACCATTTGTATTTTCTAAAATGACTTCATCCTTAGTAACATATCCTATTGTGATTCATTACTCGAGTAAAAACTACCTGCTATGTCATAAGAAAGACATTTGTTTTACAATAATTTAAGCCTCTTTGAAAGGCTAAAGTTACATTATGCTTGAAAATGAGGGAAAAAAAGATGAAAGAAATCATGTAAAATGTTCACAGAATCTTTAATGTTATTGATTTCATTTGCTTCAGATTAAACCAGGAAGTTTGTAGGACTGTGGGGGTACGGCATGCCAGAAACACCAAAAATTAATG
This sequence comes from Meles meles, assembly GCF_922984935.1. Taxonomy (NCBI): domain Eukaryota; kingdom Metazoa; phylum Chordata; class Mammalia; order Carnivora; family Mustelidae; genus Meles; species Meles meles. The sequence goes on from NW_025721129.1 coordinate 715,577, forward strand.
AATTTCTTGATAGGAATTACATAAAACTTCTGCTTTCTTGGTTTTTATTTCAGTCAACTGGCTGTCTCAGACTTCAAAGTCCAGATAGTGATGTAGACTCAATATAATGAAACCAGATTCCAAGTAATATTTTATTTTACTGGACATTAAAGTAACCTCTTTTATCTGGAATCCATGTGAGAAAGATAGCCTGCCACTGCTCAGAATAACAAACAAATACCCTGGCTATACCCACCTCTATGCCGTATACTGCCTAAAGTCCCTTGGAAAAGGAAATGGGCTGCATTACAGTTTCAAAAATAGCCAGAGATTGAAAATCAATGCACCACAGAGCACTTTGTTTTGACCCTTTGTCTAAAGGGCAAATGCAGACCGATCAGATTCTAGAACTGAGTGCCATATACAGGGATTTGTTTCCTGCACAAAACCTCAAAGAAAACAGTGCATTCAAATGGTAATGAAGAGAGAGCCTGAGTGCATACAGTGGTATATTAAACTTGGAGGAGCTAATGTGCATTTTCCTGTGAATCAGCCTCCCCATAGGACTCATTAGGAATGCACATTAAAGATACAGACAAGTGTGCCATTTTTAAATCAAGTGTCTTATTTCTTACAGAACTATTAGTATTGTACGCATTCTGGTAAGTGGCATTTTTGACTGCAATTTAATTGTGCAGCCGGGAAATCTGATTCCATTTCCAAGCTGTAAAAATATCTTCCTGTGAGGGTAGAATGGGGAGAAGTGTGTGTGGGGGGAGGCGTAAAGAGAGTGGATTAGAATAGGAAGTGATCGATTACTTCCTTTTCTCTTAAAAACTAAATATGCTTGTCTTTTGAGCTCAATTCTTACTTAGAATCCATACGAATTCCCACAAAATAGCAGTCTACAAATGGTGCTGAGGAAATGACAGCTGCGACCACACCAGCAATGCTTAGGAAAAGTTGAGAGGCACTTCTGCAAGAGGGTGATTGAACCCATGGGGAGCTTCAGATGGAAAGATGTCACATACGGGGCAATCTGCATGGAGAAGAGCAGAAAAATACTCATATGATTATGATTAGACATGTAGCAGGAAAGCAAAACACAATTTAGCTTATGAAGAGAAAATAATTGCTCAATTTAATTTATGTAAGGCTTTATTGTCTTGTGGAACCTCAGTTAAGGAAGACTTGCTCCAGGAAAACAATGTACACCTGCCTTAATTTTCTGATCTACTCTCCCATAACTACTCCTCACATTCCCTTGGCGTTATTCAAGTTGAACCCTTCCACAGTCATCAGGCATTTCTGTCTCCACCAGTTAGTGTTCTGCAGTCCTCACATATCCACTGTGCATCTCTTTGGATGAAATCTTGACCAGTCTTTAAGATTACTCACCAACAGCCCATGGAGAGTTCTTTGGCCTTCCAGCATAGTGTTGCATGTATTACCTTTAATTTAACATTATTGATAGTTTTGCATTTTTTAAACGTCTCTTATGAGTTCCTTGGAAGCTGAACTTCTGCCCACAAAAGAGAACATCATGTCTTTTGCAGAGTGAATGCCAGATTTAGAGGGTAGACCATTATGCTGCTGAAGGAAAAGATCTAAGCAAAGCAGCCGAATCAGGAAAAAATATAAGATAAAGAGCAAGTGTCCTCTGATACAAAGTGTCAGTTTTCCACCACTGCCTGACATAAAGAACCAGTCCTGAGAATGAGCACCAGCATGACAAGGAATTAAACACCAGAAGAAAATATCCAAAAGTTATTACTCACTCTTTCTTTGCAAGTGTGTGTTCTTAAATTAAAATACCAGGATCCAGTCAGGATGGCAGAGAAGTAGCAGGCTGAGACTACATCAGGTAGCAGGAGATCAAACATTTCAAACAAGTAAAAATCCAACAGGAGATCGAAGAGAAGAAGAATAGCAATTCTAGAAACAGAAAATAAACCACTTTCTGAAAGGTAGGACTGGCGAAGTGAATCCAAAGCGACAGAAAGATAGACAGCGGGGTGAGGGTCTGGCTCCTGGCAAATGGCAGAGCAATGGAGCACAAAATTGGGACTTTTAAAAGTCTGTTCCACTGAGGGACATTGCTCCAGAGGCTCAATCAGGGTGAAGCCCACGCAGGGTCAGCGTGGTCTCAGGTCCCGCAGGGTCACAGAAGGATCAGGGGTGTCGGAGTGTTGCAGAGCTTGCAGGTATTAAAACAGGGAAGCCGGCTACAGAGACAGAGCTGAGGAGTGAGCTCTCAGCTCGGGGTTACCTTGAACTGGTCGCAGGTTGCTTGAGCATGGAGTGCGGCTGGAGGCTGGGGATATGGGAGTGATTAGGCACTGTTCTCTGGGGGCGCACTGAGGAGTGGGGCCCCGGGCTCTTGCCCCCTCCAGGCCAGAGATGGGAGGCTGCCATTTTCAATCCCATCCTCTGGAACTCTACGGAAAGCGTTCAGGGAACAACAGCTCCCAAAGCGAACCCAAGCGGATTATTTAGCCCGGCCTCTGGTAAGTGCGGTTCAATTCCACCTTGGGCAAAGACACTTGAGAATCACTACAACAGGCCCCTCCCCCAGAAGATCAACAAGAAATCCAGCCAGGACCAAGTTCACCAAGGAGAGTAGGTGCAATACCAAGGACAGCAGCGGAATTCCAGAGGAGGAGAATGCAAAGCACGGAACTCATGGCTTTCTCCCCATGATTCTTTAGTCTTGTGGTTAATTTTTTTTTCATTTTTTTTCTTCTTCTACTAAATTTTTTTTAACTTTTACCCTTCTCTTTTTTAACGTTTTAATTAGTTTATCTAATATATCATATATATATATATATATGTTTTCTTTTTTATATTTTTTATTCGTTTGTTTTCTTTTTTTAATTTTTCCTTTCTTTATTTTTGAACCCCTTTTTATCCCCTTTCTCCAGCCCACGATTTGGGATCACTTCTGATTTGGTTAAAGTGCATTTTCCTGGGGTCTTTGCTACCCTTTTAGTATTTTACTTGCTCCTTCATATACTCTTATCTGGACAAAATGACAAGGTGGAAAAATTCACCAAAAAAAAAAAAAAAAAAAAAGAGAACAAGAGGCAGTACCGAAGGCTTGGGACCTAATCAATACAGACATTGGTATTATGTCAGATCTAGAGTTCAGAATGACGTTTCTCAAGGTTCTAGCCAGGCTCACAAAAGGCATGGAAGATATTAGAGAAACCCTCTGTGGAGATATAAAATGCCTTTCTGGAGAAATGAAAGAAGTAAAATCTAACCAAATTGAAATCAAAAAATTTCTTAATGAGATGCAATAAAAAATGGAGGCTCTCACTGTTAGGATAAATGAGCAGAAGAAAGAATTAGTTATATAGAAGACCAAATGGCAGAGAATAAAGAAGCTGAGCAAAAGAGGGACAAACAGCGAATGGACCACGAGGGGAGAATTCAAGAGATAAGTGACACCATAAAATGAAACAACATTAGAATAATTGGGATTCCAGAAGAAGAAGAAAGAGAGAGGGGAGCAGAAAATCTATTGGAGAGAATTATTGGAGAGAATTTCCCAAATATGGCAAAGGGAACAAGCATCAGAATCCAGGGGTACAGAGAACCCCCCTCAAAGTCAACAAGAATAGGCCCACACCCCGTCACCTAATAGTAAAATTTACAAGCCTTAGTGACAAAGAGAAAATTCTGAATGCAGCCTGGGAAAAGAAGTCTATAACATACAATGGTGAAAATATTAGATTGGCAGCAGACTTACCCACAGAGACCTGGCAGGCCAGAAAGAGCTGGCATGATATGTTCAGAGCACTAAATGAGAAAAACATACAGCCAAGAATACTCTATCCAGCTAGGCTATCATTGAAAATAGAAGGAGAGATCAAAAGCTTCCAGGACAAACAAAAACTGAAAGAATTTGCAAACACCAAACCAGCTCTACAGGAAATATTGAAAGGGGTGCTCTAAGCAAAGAGAGAGCCTAAAAGTAGTAGATCAGAAATGAACAGAGACAATATACAGTAATAGTCACCTTACAGGCAATACAATGGCACTAAATTCATATCTCTCAATCGTTACCCTGAATGTTAATGGGCTAAATGCCCCAATCAAAAGACACAGGATATCAGAATGGATAAAAAAACAAAACCCATATATATGTTGCCTACAAGAAACTCATTTTAGACCTAAAGACACCTCCAGATTTAATGTGAGGGTGTGGAAAACAATTTACCATGCTAATGGACATCAGAAGAAAGCTGGGGTGGCAATCTTTATATCAGATCAATTAGATTTTAAGCCAAATACTATAATAAGAGAAGAGGAAGGACACTATATGATACTCAAAGGGTCTGTCCAACAAGAAAATCTAACAATTATAAATATCTATGCCTCTCACGTGGGAGCAGCCACCTCTATAAACCAATTAATAAGAAAATCAAAGAAACACATCAATAATAATACAATAATAGTAGGGGACTTGAACACTCCCCTCACTTAAATGGACAGATCATCCAAGCAAAAGACCAACAAGGAAATAAAGACTTTAAATGACACACTGGACCAGATGGACATCGCAGATATATTCAGAACATTTCATCCCAAAGCAACAGAATACACATTCTTCTCTACTGCACATGGAACCTTCTCCAGAATAGATCACATCCTGGGTCATAAAAAAGGTCTCAACCAGTATCAAAAGATTGGGATCATTCCCTGCATATTTTCAAACCACAATGTTCTGAAGCTAGAACTCAATCACAAGAGGAAATTTGGAAAGAACGCAAACACATGGAGACTAAAAAGCATCCTTCTAAAGAATGAATGGGTCAACCAGGAAATTAAAGAAGAATTGAAAAAATTCATGGAAACAAATGATATTGAAAACACAATGGTTCAAAATCTGCGGGACACAGCAAAGGGAGTCCTGAGAGGAAAATATATAGTGGTACAAGCCTTTCTCAAGAAAGGTCCCAAATACACAACCTAACCCTACAGCTAAAGGAGCTGGAGAAAGAACAAGAAAGAAACCCTAACCCAGCAGGAGAAGAGAAGTCATAAAGATCAGAGCAGAAACCAATGAAATAGAAATGAAAAAAAAATAGAACAAATCAACAAAACTAGGAGCTGGTTCTTTGAAAGAATAAGATTGAAAAACCCCTGGCCAGACTTATCCAAAAGAAAAGAGAAAGGACCCAAATAAATAAATTCATGAATGATAGAGGAGAGATCACAACTAACACCAAAAAATACAGACAATTATAAGAACATATTATGAGCAACTCTACGCCAACAAATTGGACAATGTGGAAGAAAGGGATGTATTCCTAGAGACATGTAAACTACCACAACTGAACCAGGAAGAAATAGAAAACCTGAACAGACTCATAACCAGTAAGGAGACTGAAAGAGTCATCGAAAATCTCCAAACAAACAAAAGCCCAGGGCCAGATGGCTCTCCAGGGGAATTATACCAAACAGTTAAAGAAAAACTAATTCCTATTCTCCTGAAACTGTCCCAAAAAAATAGAAATGGAAGGAAAACTTCCAAACTCATTTTATGAGGTCAGCATCACCTTGATCCCAAAACCAGACAAGGATCCCACCAAAAAAGAGAACTACAGATCAATATCCTTGATGAACACAGATGCAAAAATTCTCACCAAAATACTAGCCAATAGAATTCAACAGTATATTAAGGCCTGGTGAGAGAGTATGTATAACTGCATGTCTCAATCCAGACACTGTAAATAATCTTCCTTCACTCTAAATGAATCATATCCTTCCCTGAGAGGCATGAAGCTCCCTCCTCTGTCCTAGGCTCCCCTGCCTGTTCTTAATTCTCCCAGGGAATCTGTTCAATGTTCACTCCTCAAGACTCAGCCCACAACCCAACTCTGTGTCCTCTTCTGGTCAGTCCACAAACCCCTGAGCACTGACTCCTTCACCTGTTGGCATTTTAGCAAAGATTGTCATAGTCTCCAATCCCACTTATTAGTTCCTTGTCACATAATTCTGTTGGTTTGCTTCGCATGCTTTATGTTCTGAAAGCAGTGATACCTCATGTTTTTAGTGGTTGGTCTAGGAAGGTATGAGCATACATAGTAGATCATTTGTTACACAATTGACAATTTTCTTAGGAAAAGTAAAGATAAATTTAAGTGTAACTTAAACCATAACTCACACAAGTATTGCAATGAAATACATAGGTGGTAGGGCTCACCTTGGATTCATGCCATGAACTTAAAAATACACTTATTTCTCCTTAAGGTGAAAATTGAGGCAATTCTTCAATTTTCCTTCATTGTATCTTGACAAGATCACCTTCTCACCAGTATCCTTCCTTAGAAAACAGATAGAGAGCTCATTGTCAAGGTATAGCAATATTTTCTAGCAACATCTAGTTAACATCACAACCCTCAATAACTATTAGCAACATAAGCTCCCCAATGTACCTTAAATGTGAAAGAAAACACAATAGCAGAGCTTTTTTGTAAATTTAATTTATTTAATTTCAAATATAACGTATTATTACTTTCAGAGGTAGAATTCAGTGAATCAAAATTTGCAAATAACACCCAGTGCTCATTATGTCAAGCTCCCTCCTTAATGCCCATCACACAGTTACCTTTTCCCCAATGACCTCTCCCTCCAGCAACCCTCCATTTCTTCCCTAATCTTAAGAGTCTCTTATGGTTTGCCTTCCTCTGTGACTTCCTTTTGTATTATTTTTTCCTTTCCTTCCCCTAGGTTTCCTTCCCCCCCTTTTTTTTTTCCTAAATAGTGTTTCGAAATACCATATGAGTGAAATAATAAGATATTTCACTTTCCCTTATGGACTTATTTCACCTAACAACACCTCTACTTTCATCCATGTTGTTGCTAATGGCAATGTGTCATTCTTTTTTATGGTATAGTAATATTCTATTGTGTATGAACAAATGGCCAACAGACATATGAGAAAATGTTCAACATCACTCAGCATCACGGAAATACAGATCAAACCTCAATGAAATAGCACCTTACACTGGTCAGACTGGCTAAAATTAGTAAGATTGGAAACAACACATGATGGTGAGGATTAAGAGAAAGGAGAACCTTCTTACAGTGTTGGTCTGAATGCCAGTTGGTACAGACACTCTGGAAATGGTATGGAGATTCCTCTAAATGTCAAAAATAGAACTACTCAGGGCTCCCAAGAAGTAATCCTAACAAGTACTCAGTGACTCAGTTAGTTAAAAAGCCTGCCTTTGGCTCAGGTCATGATCCCAGATTGAACAATGCCATGGATTTCATGCTCAGCAGTGACTATGCTTCATCCTCTTCCTGCTCATGGTGTCTTTATCAAATAAATAAAGTAAAAGATAAAAAATATAACTACCCTATGGCCCATCAACTGCTCTAACATGTATTTATCCAAAGGATAGAAGGATAGTGATTCAAAGGGGCACTTGTTTCCCCAATGTTTATAGGAGAAATGTCCACAATTATCTAAGTATGTAAAGAACTCTGATGTCCATAATCACATGAATGGAGAACAATGATGTTGTACATACATTTAATAGCGTTTTAAGCTCATCTTTTCTACTTATAAATTACATTCCACTTAGTACAGCAGAATCCAATCCATTTGGATGCCACAGAGATCTTTCCACTTTCAACCCTTTCTCCTGATTATAGGGTTCCAGGAGGACCAAGTGAAGTTTGCATTTTTAGCATCTGGTGAAGGGTCCAAAGTATTCATAGTCTCTATTACCAAGACCCAGGAACAGACTCCAATCACTACACCCTGTTTGCCACTTTACCCTTTTTTTAAGTTAAGATCGGGATCTAGAGAACACCAGCAGATGCCCCGCTCCACTTATTTCAGATAAGGACTGAAACTGGAGCTTGTCCCCAGCACTTTCTACAATAGCTCCAACCAGAAGATAGTGGCAAACCTATCGGTGACCAAACAACTCTGAAGTATGAGTCCTGTGCATGGAAGTGTCTCTGTCTCCTCCACTCACCAGACTGACTGCATCTGGTTATGACAGGCAGTATTCTCAGCAGTAATAATGACCAGACCTTCCATTTATTCATTTTTTCACCTGAAGTTATATATAGAATTATAATGTCTTCAAGTCGATAAAGGCATAGATGAGGGAAAGCACATTCCATGAACTTTAATCAGTGACTAGGGGCTGTGACAGGTAGAGGACAAGCCTAAGATAGTTCTCCCACCCCTAGAAAATGCTTGCACCAATCAGACAGGTAACTGTGGTGCTGGCCCAGGTGTACTGAGTTGCTTTCTCTTCTTGCTCATCCCATCTCCACAGAGGACAGGATTTGATGTTTTTGCTAGTGCATCCCTGGTGCAGATTCTGGTGTGGGGTGTGAGCTATTTTAAGCCCTCAGTTATTAGGGAAATCCACTTTCCCTTTGAGCATTTCCTCTGATCAGGTTTGGGCACTGATAAGAACTTGGGGGTTGGATCATGGAGAAACTGGTGGGTGGGATAATGAATTGCTCCTGGGAGTAGGTAGGATCCCTGTCCTGCTGTGCATGAAGTTTGTCTCCATGGGGAGAAGAGGAAGATGGGAGATACCTGCCCTGATATGAAACAAATCCAAATGTCCACTGCAAGCCATTCTGTCCTGAGGTTCATTTGAGACCCCTCAGAGTTCCTACCTGATCCCTGACCTGTACCTGGGCTGACAGGACTCCTATCAGCAGGGGACACCCACCATACCTAAGGAGGCAACAATTTGGGCAGCAAAGGCATAGTGAACCTGGTGCACCAGTAGGAAAGAGAGAGAAGGAATGGGTGATGACCCCATTCCCACCATCCCCTTGCCCTGGGGGCCCCTTAAGGCTATGTCCAGAACCCTTGTCCAGCAGTGTCCCAGTCTCTGACATCATTCGTGAATGCTTAGTCCAGTGCACATTCATGTCACCAGCCACGTTGTCCTCCTCACTCCAGCCAAGCCACTCAAGGCCACAGGCCTAGCAGTGTGAGACCTGGCCACGGCAGCTCAGAGGCCCATCCTGGGGAGCCACTGGCCATGGTCCTTGCTGGGGGGCTTAGGGTCCCCTATAATGGGTTCTCAGGAGCCTCCATGACTCTCCCAGGGCTCGTGTCCCTGTGGCACCTGCTGCTCTCCTCCCGCCCCAGAGCTCTTGCTCAGCTGGACTACTTTGCTACTTGCCAGCAGGACTGTTGAGCTTGCATATGGGAGGGACATGGCTGTTGCTCTTTTTCTAAGTGATCGCTCTCTTTATTTGTTCTATGGGAAGGAATCCCAGGAGTCTTGTCAGCTTCCTGCCAGACCCTTTCCCACTCCCACACTGCTGTCCGAGCTGAGGGGCGACCTTCCAACTGCTTTTCTCTCTCTGCACTCCTCTCTGTCCTGCTTCCTTCTGGTTCTGCAACCCCCCTGTGGTGACCTTTTCTGGCTCTTGACTTTGCTCCTTGCACATCTTTGGGGACAAGTTCAAAATAAAGAAAAATAAATACATAAAATACATATATATGATGCATACACATCCTTTCCCAGCTGGGAGAATTGGTATCTACTGAACTGCTCTACATACTGGAGATTGATTGGGAAGCAGCAGCCGTTGAGCTCCTGCTCTCCTGAATCTCCCAGGCTTCCTGATTCATGCTCGACTTTCACAAAACTTGGTTCCCACATTACAGAACCACTTATGAAGTCACTTACTTTGGTTTACAATTACAAATAGCTGGTAATTGAAGGCAATATATTTTATTTTTTAAATAATATTAATTTCTTGGAGGTGGTTTTTGTATAAACTCAAGTCTGCAAAGAATACCTGGAAGGTACAAAATATCAATGTGCTGTTTCCAGGAAGAAATTCAGTAATTAAACATGGTTAGCAATTATCACTTCCAAAATGATCTTTTTGGTTTGCTATTGAATAACATAAACTAGGAAATGACTTAGTTTTGTTTATTAGGTTACACTGTTTCTTTGGTAGAAACTTATTTTGATGTTACCCTCTGAGTGAGAAATAAAAAACACTTTGTTAAAGCAGTTTTTCAGTTAGGTTCCATGACCACACGAAAATATAAAACCAGCACAAACACAATCTGTGTCAGATGCTCCAATCAGATAGGAACAGTGATATGGGGCGAAGGGAAAAAGGAAGGGAAGCAAGAGGCATCTGCATAGAGGAGACATTAAAACACATCTAAGGAAAAGGTGCACTTAGTACCATCCCCTTTTCACATGTTTATGCTCAAAACTTTACAGCCTTGTGGTGTGTTTCTGTGACAACAGCACATTCAAGGGACCCCTTGGCATACCTGTCCATCCCAAATGTAGGAAACTCAAGTGGGACCCAGTGGGTGGATGAGAACTCCCATTTCTGTTCTTCTCTGAGTACAGGCTGCATTTCTGGTGAAGAGCAAGTGCTTCAGTTACTGCCCTGTAACCCCAGTCTTTCCTACTGGTGATCATCATGAAAACTTCTCATTCTCAGGGATCTAAATTTTAAAAGTGTTCTCAGCATGGAAAGAGTGAAGGGCATTTCTGGTTTCAGCGGGTCCTTAGAAAAATCACTATTAATAAGACTCTAACTCAAATTTCTGGGCTGAAAGCCATATAGAGTAATTTATATGACCTTTTCATCCTTTTCTATATGAAATTATTATAATATTTTTATTGAATATATTTGGCTTACATTTATGAAAATGGTAACAGTGTTTTCCTGGGCTAGGTCTAAATAAAGGAGAAGATGTTCCAATAAAACCGGTGACCAGGCTGGGTAACCTCATCCTGAATTACTGAAATGGACATCTATGGCTTGCTAGCACTGAAATCAACATAGGGTTATATGCAAAGCTGGCATCCCTTTAAAATGATACAGGTTTTCTTTATTATATAAAGAATATAAAAATATGTACACATGTTAGTTTTATTTATTTATTTATTTACTTTGAGGGGACTAGGGAGAAGGGAAGAGGGAGAGGGAGTATCTTAATCTCATACCACACAAACCTTGGAGCTCAATATTGCAGTCACATCTCACAAGACCTGAGATGAAATCAAGAGTTGGATGCTTTACCCACTGAGTCACTCAGGGAAACCAATCATTGGTAGACTTATATTAAAAAAATGTTGGAAATGCTGTTGTACTAAATCCCTTTTATGTGTATGGCTGCAGATTACAATGACTTAGCCACGTTGGTGAGTATCATAAGGTGACCATTGGTATATTAAGAGCAATGGGCTTTAGAATTCTGATGGCTACTAGTTATTTTCTATTTATAATTCTACTGAATTAACAAACTCTAAGCAGCAATGTTGATGTTGTCCAGACAAATAAGGATGGTTATAATTAGGATAGGAACCACTGGTGGCATGAAGAACAGAGAATAACCCCTTTCTGAAGGTCATCAAAATAGAACAGAACCACCACAGTTCTATAACATGTCCGTCTACTGTAGGTGGAAATGGAAACTCACAAAACCATAGCTATGATAGGGATTGGCTATAATCCAGGAATGCTCCACTTTTAAGAGTGCTAAATTAATCCTTTCACTATGATTCAGTGTTTTGTATTTTATGTTCATATGTTTTATGTTTGTGTGTGTGTGTGATTTTCATGGCTATATATGTTCATTTTTCAAAGGAAAGTTAAGCTATATTTCTTTATTAATTGATCAATAGTAGGATTGGTCATTGATCTAGAACTTTTTTCTTAAACCCCTGTTTCCAAGCATAAACAGTGAGAACCAATTGCAACAATTAAATGCAAAATGAACTGCATTATACACTTCAGTGTCATTGAAGGGGGTTATTTTGGAAACATTCTATGCTTGCTAAACAAATTGTCCATTGTAGCTAAAGTTTTGTCATTAGTCACCACTTAACATGTTTTTTTTAATTTGTTTATTTTCAACATACCAGTGTTCATAGTTTTTGCATCACACCCAGTGCTCCATGCAGTACGTGCCCTCCCTATTACCCACCACCTGACATGTTTTTAAGATTTTATTTTAATTCCAGTTAGATAATACACAACATAATGCTAGTTGAAGATATATAATATGGTGATTCAACACTTCCATACAACACCTGGTACTCATCACAAGTGTACTTGTTAATCCCTATCCCCTATTTAATACCTTCCCAACACCCTCCCCTAGGTGATCATCTCCTCCTTCGTTGGACTTATGGGTCTGTTTATTGGTTTGCCTCTCTCTCTTTTTTCCCCTTTGCTCCTTTCTTTTTTGAATTCACATACGAGTAAAAACTTAATGGTATTTGTCTTTCTGTGGTTTATTTCACTTGTCATAATACTCTCTAGATTCATTCATGTGACTGCAAATGGCAAGAATTCATTGTATTTATGGCTTAGTAATATTATATTATATACCTATATCTGATGTCTAATATGTATTACATATCTATATATCTATACATATCTCTATATATGACATATATTATATATCTATAGATTGTCTATCTATCTATATAAATATCTATACACATGTATAGATATAATTTATATATCTATTTATACATATATATATATATTTATACATCTGTATAGATTTATATAATGGTATAAACACCTTTTCTTCTTTAGTCATTTATCTGTTGATGGATAACTGGACTCCTTCCATATTTTGGGTACTGTGGTCAAATATACAGTATTGCTTATATATGCAAACTATTCAGAATGTCTGTGGCTTTAAGACATCAACTTACATTTTATAAATTGACACATGAAAAAATGTTCATCATCACTAGCTATCAGGGAGATTCAAATTAAAACAACATTGAGATACCACCTAACACCAGTTAGAATGGCCAAAATTAGCTAGACAGGAAACAACGTGTGTTGGAGAGGATGTGGAGAAAGGGGAACCCTCTTACACTGTTGGTGGGAATGCAAGTTAGTGCAGCCACTTTGGAGAACAGTGTGGAGATTCCTGAAGAAATTAAAAATAGAGCTTCCCTATGACCCTGCAATTGCACTGCTGGGTATTTACCCCAAAGATACAGATGTAGTGAAAAGAAGGGCCATTTGTACCCCAATGTTTATTGCAGCAATGGCTACGGTCGCCGAACTGTGGAAAGAACCAAGATGCCCTTCAATGGATGAATGGATAAGGAAGATGTGGTCCATATACACAATGGAGTATTATGCCTCCATCAGAAAGGACGAACACCCAACTTTTGTAGCAACATGGACGGGACTGGAAGAAATTATGCTGAGCGAAATAAGTCAAGCAGAGAGAGTCAAGTATCATATGGTCTCACTTATTTGTGGAGCATAACAAATAACATGGAGGACATGGGGAGATGGAGAGGAGAGGGAGTTGAGGGAAACTGGAAGGGGAGATGAACCATGAGAGACTATGGACTCTGAAAAACAACCAGAGGGTTATGAAGGGGCGGCAGGGGGGTGGGGGGGGTGGGAGGTTGAGGAACCAGGTGGTGGGTAATAGGGAGGGCACGTATTGCATGGAGCACTGGGTGTGATGCCAAAACAATGAACACTGTTATGCTGTAAATAAACAAATAAAAATAAATATAAAAAAATTACTTATAAGAAAAAAAAGAAAAATTACCACAAAAATAGAGTGACTGGTACTATATAATTATTTTGTCAAATCCCTATTATTTATTTTTCTGAATTAATGGAACCTTTGTCTTAAATCCTGAAATAGGATGGAATGGCATTGTTCTTAAAGAGTTCACAAGGTGAAATTAATGGACTTCTAAGAAGCAGGACTAGTGGGAACTTTGTTACATTTCTACAGAGCAGATCCTCTGAATTACTCTTATTATGGTCCCCATCATCTTGTTTCTCAGGCTGTAAATGATGGGGTTGACTACTGGGATCAGGATAGTGCAGGAGACAGCAAGGACCTTAACCTCTCTGGAGTTTGGAAGGATCTTGGGCATAAGTAAGTGTAAACAAAGATCCATGCAGGCCAGAGTCAACATGACTGGAACATCACAAAAGAAATGGTTGATGGTTTTGGATCTATTCTAAGGGATTTGGAAGTCATATGCAGTGTGGGCATAGGAGTTGATTGAGCACAGGATCAAAGATCCTCTTATGGTCACCACACAAACTCTTTTGCTCATACAAACAGCATAGTAGAGAGGAAAGCAAATTTGCTGCATAATGATCATAGGCCACAGACGTCAATAAAAATCCATCTGCATCAGATAAATTAATGAAAAAGAAACTCTGAGTTGCACATTTGTTTCCAGAGAGATAATCAGAAACCATCTTGGGGACATTCCTGGAGATATAGTTCAGGTCCATGAGGGAGTTGACTAAGTAGAAAATACATGGGTGTGTGGAGGTTGGTGTCCAGGATGATCATGGACAGGTTACCAAACAGAGCCATTAGGAAAAGGAGAAAACTGAGAATGAAGAAAAACAGGACAATTCTTCATGGTGAGAATAACCCCAAGAAGAATAAATCAGTTGATGTTTGGTTAATATTTTCTGTGTGTCATTAATTTAGTTTCCCCTAAAGGGAGACACATAATAAGTACAGAAAAAACAATCTCTTATTAATTCATTATTTTAGTTCCACTCTGACTTATTCAGGACACATTGCCTCTCTTAAAAAAATTAGCACATATCTTGAAAAAAATCTCCTCATAGTTAAAAATCTTGATGTCATATGAATATCAAACTCCAAAATAGTTCATAGAAATGTGTAAATTTGTAAGGGTAATATATTTCTGTGACTTTATTAAGATACCCATATTTTATTTTTCTGTATAAGTTTAGTTATTATCAATGGCAGTCTTAGTACTTGTTATATATGCATTGTAAGGCAGTGTAAATGCATATATTATAGACCCGTACATAAATATATTTTATGACACACAGGCAGTGATTTTTTTTCTCTAATTAAGCCCTAAGATTTCTGAAATTATAGTAGTCTATAAGGACACGGTGTAGATATATATCCTTTTGGTTTGTTCATTTGTTTGTTTTGGTGCCAAGACATATTATCTACTTCATTTTCCCCCAGAAATCTACAATGAAGAGTTATTGACAACTATAAGTTATAAGAAGCCGATTTCGTCCTCCTCACTCTATATTCAAATGCTTTAAAGAAACTCCTTTCCTGACAGTTTTCTCTAAAATTTTATTTTAGCTCCTTGGTTCTGCTTACGCTCTCTGAAAATATCTGTATTATTCTTCTGCTTCTCAATAATTATATAACAGTTAGCATTGCTTTATGGCACCTCTTCCTATTCTGTTTGACCTTTTGATTTTCTGTATTTAAAACACTTTCAATTTTTTGATAAGTGTGAGTTTAGCTCCTATATGTATCAATCTCTGTCATAAAAATCAACTAACATAATACAGAAGTAAATCTACATAACTTTAAATGAAGTGGGAAACAGAGTAGAGGGTGGAATCAGAGATAGAAAGGTTATGGACACATTGGGTGAAGAGGTTTTAAGGAACAGACACTTAAAAAGAGTAGGAGAAATGGCATTTTGAGAATATTCTAAGTAGGAAGGAGTGGAGAGAATCTTCTCCAGAAGGAATACCATCAGTGAGTAAAGCCCAGCATGCTGTGCCTACAAAGGATTGTAGTGCTTCACTCTCTCATACTTTTCTAGGATCAAAGCCATCAGAATATTGAGGAATTCTTTGTATGAAAGATAGACACACACCCATATAGTTATACTGAATTAAAAATTACCTACATAAATGCCTGGTTGTGGATATTAAGGAGGTACGTGTTGCATGGAGCACTGGGTGTGGTGCATAAACAATGAATCTTGGAACACAGAAAAAATAAAATTAAATTTAAAAAAAGATAAATGCAAGACCCTTTTACAACAAAAATGAGAATTTGTTAAATCCATACTAAAAATGTCATGTGTTATTTAAAATGAAGGGTCAAATAATAACCTTTTTTAAAATAAATGATAATAATTAATGTAATAAATGTAATGAAAGTTTGAAAAGATAAATTGATGAAAATCGACCAGAAAGCACAGTAAAACACAAAATTTGACACTTAGGACAGAAAATAGAGTGAGAGGAATAATAAAAGATGACCCAACATATACTTATGGGCATTTCTGTAAATGTGTATGACATTCCTTTTTTTTGACACAATATTTATTTATTTTTAATTTAATATTACAAAAAGACCTTTTTTCTTTCTTTTTTTGTATCTATGAAAGAATCATGTTTATTTAAAATTAACACAATTTAACAATTGTCAAATGGGAAGAAAGAAATTACAGAAAAAAAAATATAATCATCTATATATGCCTGGTTTGCTTATTTCTTTCAAAGTGAATGGGAGTCTTAAAATTGGGCTAAAGGTCACTTTACATGTTATTTTCTGTATCTTTTGAAGTACACCATCTATAATCTAATCATTTCTGGAAAGATTTGTTATTTTTCAGGAAACATTAGAAATATAGTTTCATGAACAATAAAGATATACATCAGGCTCCTTATTCTGTTATTTGGTGTTGTTTTTGTTTTTTTGCGTTTTTTTTTATTTTTTCAAATTTTTAAAATTTTTTTTCAACATAACAGTATTTAGTGTTTTTGCACCACACCCAGTGTTCCATGCAATATGTGCCCTCTCTATTACCCACCACCTGGTTCCCCCAACAACCCAACCCCCACCCCTTCAAAACCCTCAGGTTGTTTTTCAGAGTCCATAGTCTCTCATGGTTCATCTCCCCTTCCAATTTCCCTCAACTTCCTTCTCCTCTCCATCTCCCCATGTCCTTCATGTTTTTTGTTATGCTCCACAAATAAGTGAAACCATATGATACTTGACTCTCTCTGCTTGATTTATTTCACTCAGCATAATTTCTTCCAGTCCTGTCCATGTTGCTACAAAAGTTGGGTATTCATCCTTTCTGATGGAGGCATAATACTCCATCATGTATATGGACCACATCTTCCTTATCCATTCATCTGTTGAAGGGCATCTTGGTTCTTTCCACAGTTTGACGACCGTGGTCATTGCTGCTATAAACATTGGGGTAGAGATGGCGCTTCTTTTCACTACATCTGTATAAAAGAACTTTTTTCTAAACCAATATATGATTTACAATATTGAATGATGATATAAAGAACACAGAAAATTAGCATAAATAATCATTAAATTGTATTTTCTTGAAAATACTCAATATTGGGGTGCTTGGGTGGTTCAGTGGATTAAGCCTCAGCCTTCAGCTCAGGTCATGGTCTCAGGGTCCTCGGATGGAGCCCAGCATCAGACTCTCTGCTCAGCAGGGAGCCTGCTTCCTCCTCTCTCTCTGCCTGTCTCTGCCTACTTGTGATCTCTGTCAAATAAATACATAAAAATCTTAAAAAAAAGAAAATACTCAATATTGTCTTGAAAACAATTTCTTGATAATCCTCAAAATGAGGTAGACTGGTATTCTAAATTCACCTTGAGAGAAATTATGATAATATGAGAAGAAATCTAGACAGCCATGCATATAAAATAACATCACGTTTCAAATACTGTTATATATTTTATATGTGAACAATAAATTCTAGGAGATGGAATAAAGCTCTAGATGCATATCCTCAAACATAACATGGTATGTAGCCACGTTGACAGAATGGGAAGGGGAGGCAAAAATGATGATGTAGGAATGGGATGACTCATCATTCACAGTGGCCTGAGTTACAAATCATGGCCTGGTATTTTGGATATTTAGAAATCAAATATTAGAGATGAGCATATTGTTTTAAAAACTGAGAAAGTATTGGGAATAATTGTAAATGTATTTGAAGTATTTTCCCTGGGTGTCAAGAGGCACAGGTTATGGGATCATAATTTTATCCTGTGGTTTGCTGATGCCATTCCATACATTCTTGGGATAATACACTAAAGTGATAAAAAAGTTATTTCAGTTAGTAATTTCCACGTACTCAAATTATTGCAGATGTTCATTTCATAAACTACCTTGAAATACCTACATCATGGTTCTGGGTCTATGTGAAGCAACTGATTTTCAGTTATTGGGTGGTCATGGTAACTTGTAGAGGAAAAACTGGGAGAGCTGGTTGTGTTCATAAGTTAAATAGATATTGCATTTGACACAGAAGCCGCATTAGATATTGAATATCTGTTTATAAATTCTGATCTGTAGAATTATATTTTTATATTAAAATACTTAGATTATTTCCCCATTACTTTAATTTTACTCAATGATGTAAAGAAAACCATTCTATTTACTTTGCAAAAGATTTGCACCTGCTTCAATCTTTTAAACTTCACTAGAACTTTTGGGTCTAGCATCGGCATTACTGACAATAGACAGTGGAGAAAAAGGGAAAGAGATGGTTTCTTAATGAGTTGGAGAACTAAGGCTTGAACCTGAAGGAGGTTCATACATGGCAGAGAAAATAGGACTATACGCTTCCATTGACCATGTCAAGATTGGTACCAGGAGTTAATTTTATTTAATCCTGACCAAAGTCTCTTGAGGTTGAGACTACATCAATATGAGTGCAGATAGTCGCTGTTGATAAATCAAGTTTCAGAGATTTAAAGGGAATTCTTTGGATTTCTTGTATTAACATAGGTGGTAAATAGATGCAGATATTTATATGTGAAATTTCTATTTAAAAAGAATACTATCATAACACTAAATATTTTAGGCAACAATTAGGAAATAACAAATGCTTATTTTTAACTACGCAGTACTAAATAGAAATTAAAAGAAAATTTAAAAGCTATTAATTAAAAATGCACTATTGAAGAAAGAGTGTGAAGAATACATACATGTTATTTAAGCCCAAGTAGCTTGGTTTAGTGCTTCTATATTGTCATTTCAAGAAATTTCTTGTTTAAAGAAGAACTAATTCCTATTCTCCTGAAACTGTTCCAAAAAATAGAAATGGAAGGAAAACTTCCAAACTCATTTTATGAGGCCAGCATCACCTTGATCCCAAAACCAGACAAGGATCCCACCAAAAAAGAGAACTACAGACCAATATCCTTGATGAATACAGATGCAAAAATTCTCACCAAAATACTAACCAATAGGATTCAACAGTACATTAAAAGGATTATTCACCACGATCAAGTGGGATTTATTCCAGGGCTGCAGGGTTGGTTCAACATCCACAAATCAATCAATGTGATACAACACATTAATAAAAGAAAGAACAAGAACCATATGATACTCTCAATAGATGCTGAAAAAGCATTTGACAAAGTGTAGCATCCCTTCCTGATCAAAACTCTTCAACGTGTAGGGATAGAGGGCACATACCTCAATATTATCAAAGCCATCTATGAAAAACCCACCACAAATATCATTCTCAATGGAGAAAAACTGAAAGCTTTTCCGTTAAGGTCAGGAACATGGCAGGGATGTCCATTATCACCACTGCTATTCAACATAGTACTACACGTCCTAGCCTCAGCAATCAGACAACAAAAAGAAATTAAAGGCATCCAAATTGGCAAAGAAGAAGTCAAACTATCACTCCTCACAGATGATATGATACTATACGTGGAAAACCGAAAAGACTCCACTCCAAAAGTGCTAGAACTTGTCCAGGAATTCAGTAAAGTGGCAGGATATAAAATCAATGCACAGAAATCAGTTGCAATTCTGTACACCAACAACAAGACAGAAGAAAGAGAAATTAAGGAGTCAATCCCATTTACAATTGCACCCAAAACTATAAGATACCTAGGAATAAACCTAACCAAAGAAGCTAAGAATCTATATGCAGAAAACTATAAAGTACTCATGAAAGAAATTGAGGAAGACACAAAGAAATGGAAAAATGTTCCATGCTCCTGGATTGGAAGAATAAATATTGTGAAAATGTCTATGCTACCTAAAGCAATCTACACATTTAATGCAATCCCTATCAAAATACCATCCGTTTTTTTCAAAATGGAACAAATGATCCTAAAATTTATATGGAACCAGAAAAGACATCAAGTAGCAAAGGAATATTGAAAAAGAAAGCCAAAGTGGGTGGCATCACAATTCCGGACTTCAAGCTCGATTACAAAGCTGTCATCATCAAGACAACATGGTACTGGCACAAAAACAGACACATAGATCAGTGGAACAGAATAGAGAGCCCAGAAATAGACCCTCCACTCTATGGTCAACTAATCTTTGACAAAGCAGGAAAGAATGTCCAATGGAAAAAAGACAGCCTCTTCAATAAATGGTGCTGGGAAAATTGGACAGCCACATGCAGAAAAATGAAATTGGACCACTTCCTTACACCACACACGAAAATAGACTCAAAATGGATGAAGGACCGCAATGTGAGAAAGGAATCCATCAAAATCCTTGAGGACAACGCAGGCAGCAACCTCTTCGACCTCAGCCACAGCACCATCTTCCTAGGAACATCGGCAAAGGCAGATTTCAGAGATTTAAAGGGAATTCTTTGGATTTCTTGTATTAACATAGGTGGTAAATAGATGCAGATATTTATATGTGAAATTTCTATTTAAAAAGAATACTATCATAACACTAAATATTTTAGGCAACAATTAGGAAATAACAAATGCTTATTTTTAACTACTCAGTACTAAATAGAAATTAAAAGAAAATTTAAAAGCTATTAATTAAAAATGCACTATTGATGAAACAGCGTGAAGAATACATACACGTTATTTAAGCCTAAGTAGATTGGTTTAGTGCTTCTATATTGTCATTTCAAGAAATTTCTTGTTTCCTCTCATTTTCAGTCTGAATCATATTTTCTCTTGTTCTTGGCAACCATAAAACTTTAATCAACAGTGTAGAAAATACACACATCACTTCCAGATCCTCTCAGTGAACTCTGACCCATGTCCTGCTCCCATACCAAAGTTGCCCTAGGTGGGTTTGCTTACAAAGATCAACCTTCTCTTTATTACCTCCTCTGTAAATTGCTTTGTAAATGTATATATTCAGTTTATTCCTCCATCATAATGTGAAAGTTCCTCTAAATAATGGTATTTATAAATAATTTGTGTATTACCATTTTTATTTTAGTTTAAGAATATTTAATAAGCATTATCTATATTACATATGTTATTTTCCTTGTTTTCCATGTTTGTATTCAATTGCAAATAAAATTTGAAAAACCTCTCACTTTATTGATGCACATATTTACAGAATAAAGCGATTTTTCAAATATAAGATCATTATGATAAAGATTAAATGTGGATTCCAGGTGATGAGAAGTAATTTAGTTAAAACTGTATAGTGATCCAGTGTCAGATCTGAAAATGTGTCCTCTAGATACCAGACAATGAGGAATTTTCTTCTGAAGCAGACAAATCTCAAAGAAGGATCATTGGGATCACTAAATAAGTCTGGTCGCAATCATTTTTGTTGATTGCATAGTTGGAAAAAGAATGTGCATTTAACAAAGAAATTTCTAGTTTTTGCCTAAAATATTTTAAGAATTCTCAGACTAATCTTTTATAATCATCTGAACGTAAAAAAAAAAAAATCGCCAGCAGTTTTCATATAAATTTGGATTGCTTCTTCTCATTTCAAGAACCCTGTCATACTTTTATGTGAACTTTACCAAATTAAGGTTCTTTATGGACCTATAGGGGAAGAGTTCTCTAAAAGACCCATCAGATCTTTTTCCCCAGGACTTCCTTAATAGTACTGGCTGCATGAAGTCCACCTTGGTTCTTTGGAAAATGTGTTCATACTTGTATCTGTATGTCCATAGATAATTATTTTGCATTGCTATTAGTTATCCAGATTTTTCAGTATCGTGAAATGACTTTCCTAGAATGAATCAGATTACTGAGAGGAGAATCCACGGGAATCTAGCCCAGCACAGGTCCCTACAGTATCTCTGCAATTTCATATATGGACTTTTTCATGCCTTCTAATATTTTCACAACAGTTTCTATTAAAATGGACAAACAGTACAGAGTTCAAAATGCTTTAGTGACTTAGGAATTAATGTGCTTCTTAAATATTTAAGTAATGTGTATTTTCATTTGTTTAGATAGATATAGAGCTTGTAATCTTAAGAATTTTATTGTACACAGAGATCTAAAATGCACAGTATTTGTATGTGCATACATCTGTGTGCTTCTATATACACCTTCATGAAATATCACAATAGCAAATCAGCACTGAAAAATAGGTAGGTAGGTAGACAGATGTATGGAGTTATATCTGATTCACCAGTATATACTTTGACTTTGTTTTTTTTTTTATTTGTTTATTTACAGCATAACAGTGTTTATTGTTTTGGCATCACACCCAGTGCTCCATGCAGTACGTGCCCTCCCTATTACCCACCACCTGGTTCCTCAACCTCCCACCCCCCCCCACCCCCCTGCCGCCCCTTCATAACCCTCTGGTTGTTTTTCAGAGTCCATAGTCTCTCATGGTTCATCTCCCTTCCAGTTTCCCTCAACTCCCTCTCCTCTCCATCTCCCCATGTCCTCCATGTTATTTGTTATGCTCCACAAATAAGTGAGACCGTATGATCCTTGACTCTCTCTGCTTGACTTATTTCGCTCAGCATAATTTCTTCCAGACTCTGGAAAGAACCAAGATGCCCTTCAACGGATGAATGGATAAGGAAGATGTGGTCCATATACACAATGGAGTAGTATGCCTCCATCAGAAAGGACGAATACCCAACTTTTGTAGCAACATGGACGGGACTGGAAGAAATTATACTTTGACTTTGGATTCAGATTGAAAAGAAGTTTATTTTGCTTTATTGCAAAACAAGCTGCAGATTTTTGGAGCCAATGCTAAATCTAATGCTAGCTGTCACTTACTAGAAATGTAAACACGGATTAGTGAATCCAACTCTCTGACCTTTACCTCATAAGTATAGCAGATCAAAATCATGAGATATGATCTCACACTTCCTAGAATGCCTGTAATTAATAATTGAAAAAATAATGAGTTTTGGAGAGAATGTGGCGAAAACACAACACTTGAGCACTATTGATTGGACTATATATTACTACAGCCTTTATGGAAATTTGTATAGAAGTTCTTCAAAAAGTTAAAAGTAAAACTCCCATAGTCCCACCTCTGGCTATATACCCAAAGGAAGTAAAATGATATGAAATCAAATTTGAAGCTATACTTTACTCTTGTAATCATTATTGCGGTGTGACTCATAATGGATAAAATATGGAAATTAATTTTACATGTTCATTGACAAATAAATGGAAAAATGAAATAAGAGCAACATTTATGAACCTGGAGGACATTAAAAGGAGTGAAATAAGCCAAACACAGAAAGACAGACACTTACAACAATTACAATTGTATATGAAATCTAGTAGTCCATCTTTAAAAGCAAAGAGTAGAATGGCAATTGTCAGTGACTGAAGGCAGGGAGAAATGGGAAGATGTGGGTGAAATGCTAAGTTTCCAGTGTACATGTTGAATAAGTTCTATTTAGAGCAATTTATATGTAGTTAACAAAATTGTATATTGGAAATTTTCTGTTACTATGGATCTCACCAGTTGGTAGTATTCATACACACACACACACACACACACACACACACAAGCTAAGTGAATTTGTGGATATGCGCTTTGTAGTGATTATTGGAAAGTGTAAGTATCTTAAATAAAGCTGTGCACCATATATATGTGTGTGTGTGTTTGTCTATTATTCCTAAACAAATCTGAAGAAAAAAAAACAAAAAAATGACAAGACTGAATTATATAATTTATACTGGATACGTCAAATCTGAGTGGCATGAGTGACCCATGCACACTAATTGTGACATTTTTTACTATCTTCACTATTGCCACTAAAATCAACATAGTTACCATCATACATTTTTATCCATACACATATCATCTTTGGATTTCTCAGGGACATTGTTCCCAAAAAGTTTCAAAACACTCATTGATTTTCACAAAGCATCCTACTTTGCTATCACAGATGTAACTATTACTCCACTGGAGACTTAGTGATAGGCAAATAAATTTTTATTTTATGTTTTTATTATTACTTATTTTTTAAGTTAACTTTAAAAAAAGATTGTATTTATTTATTTGACAGAAAGCACAAGCAAAGGGAGCAGGAGAGGGATAAGCAGGCACCCCTCCAACCAGGGAGCCAGATGCAGGGCTCACTATCAGGGGCCTGGGATCATGAGCAGAGCCTAAGGCAGAAGTTTAACTCACTTAGCCACCCAGGCGCCCCAAAGACAATTTTTTTAATACCATAGTTAAATACAGAAAGCAGTAAAATCGGGTAAAATTTGTGTTAAAAAAATAATCCTATCCCTTTGGGCCCACCCATTTCCTTCATATATGGACCTGCACATAGAAAAAGTTTACATTTTTGAATAAAGATGCAAAGTATGTAAAAAACTTTAAACTGATGCAAACAAAAACAAAAACAAAGGAAAACCAAGGCAGAGGAAGGTGTTTAAACTTTCCTTGACTTGTTGGAATGGTGATAACAGAGAGCCTTTTTTTTTTTTAATATTTTATTTATTTGACAGAGAGAAATCACAACTAGGCAGAGAGGCAGGCAGAGAGAGAGGAGAAAGCAGGCTCCCTGCGGAGCAGAGAGCCCGATGCAGGGCTTGATCCCAGAACCCTGGGATCATGAGCTGAGCCGAAGGCAGAGGTTTTAACCCACTGAGCCACCCAGGTGCCCCGGTAACAGAGAGCTTTATGAGGGAATCTGTAGGGAAGGAGGGCAAACAAATTCTCCACTTAATAAAAAGTAAAAAAAACAAACCAAACCAAACCAAACCAAAACAAAGCTTTAAAATCGATCCCTGGTTGTAGACAAGTTCTCCAAAACCAGTAGCTGGCACCCCTGCAACAAACAAAGAGGGAGAAAATTTCCTGGGTTATCTCAACAATCAGGTCCTTTTCCTCTGCTGACGGTACTAGGGGGTTTCCGGACTGTACTCAGTTGGGTCGCCAGTGCAGGGGCTGCGCAGGCTGACCAAGCTGACCAGTCTGCTCCCTTCCTGATGTTGGGCTCCTGTGGGTCACCACAGCTGCTCCCTCCTACCCCGCTGCCCCCTCCCGCCTGGCCTGCCACCTGCTCCACCCAGAGGCCAGCCCCATCTCTGTGGCAGCTGAAGCTGTGCCCCTGCCCCTGGAGGCCTGGTCCATCTGGCCTTCAGTGGAGGGTCTCCTGGCCCCCGAGGCCTCTCCCGCTCTCCTGTGGCCTCGCTGCTCTTCCTGAAGGAGAAGCCCCTCCACCAGAAAGACTTCTGAAAGGAAAAGTGCTTCTTCCTATTTCTCGGGCTCTCTCGCTGCTGGGTTAGTGCAGGGCTGGTCTCTGGCCTTTGGGGGAGACATCCAGCAGGGGACCAAGGCGGCCTCCCTGTCAAAGCGCACAGCCTAGCATGTCTTGGCGGCCTCCCCGCTCCCAGGGCTCCTCCTTCTTGGCGAGGTAGCCTGACTTCAGGGGTAACCATGGAGGCTCCTCCTTCTTGGCCACGGGTGGGACCCTGCCCTGCTGCCAGCAGCCATGGGCTCCTCCAGGTCTGGGCTCCAGCACTGCCCTTGGCCTGCAGCTCATCCTTTGGAGCCTGGCTAGGCCGGGATTGGGAGAGGTGGCGCCTTTACCTGCGGGTGATGGGACTGGTGGGGAAATGGAAGGGGTGCATGACAGCGCCAGGAATAATGGGACACTGGAAATAACAGGGGGAGGCTTAGTGTTTTTTGTTGTTGTTGTTTTGTTTTGTTTTTGTTTTTGTTTTTTTAATAAACATTCTTAGGATGTATTTTGTGAGGCAGATTTACAACACTACTGTCTTGATTAAGAAGGAAAGGGGGAAAAAACACACAGAAAAAAACAATACCCACATTTTCTAAAAGATCATAGTCTTAGGAGTTAATTTAAACCACAGGAACTTTTCACCTATCTCATCTTAGCTGTACCAGTCAGTGATAATATGCCTCTTTCAAATTCAATTATTTTACTAAAAATACCTTGGTTTGGACAAATTCTCACATTTGCAGGTCCATTACCATTCATACATGTGCTGTGTATTTTGTCAGAGAATTATAATTATTTAGTGACTGTATTTACGTGAATATAGTATTAAGTGTAGACCTTAGTTTAATTTACCATAAATAGAGAAAAGAAGTGCATTGATGATTGTAGATGTCAGCCATTGATTAAAATATCAATTCCACTATATTTACTACCATTTTACAGTAGAATACAAGGTACAACAACAATTCTTTCAAGAATTCTATAATGTTTTGTCTAAGGCTTAAAGAGAGTTTCATTTTTTTTAAACACACAAGTATGTAAAAATTTATTTACTTTTTAACATTTAATTATATATCTATATGAAAATATGGAATATATAAAATCTATAAAATATGGATATTTTAATAGACTTTATAGCAAAATAAGATTTTCCTTTGAATGGTCATTGTTAATTAAAGATTTTTTTTTTATTTATTTGACAGAGAGAGATCACAAGTAGGCAGAAAGGCAGGCAGAGAGAGTGAGAGGGAAGCAGGCTCCCTGCTGAGCAGAGAGCCCGATGCAGGACTCGATCCCAGGACCCTGAGATCATGACCTGAGCCGAAGGCAGCGGCTTAAACCATTGAGCCACCCAGGCGCCCGGCCATTGTTAATTAAATGCTTAAATCTATCCATTGTTGGGGTCGCTGGGTGGCTCAGTGGGTTAGGCCTCTGCCTTCAGCTTGGGTCATAATCTCAGGGTCCTGAGATAGAGCCCTGAATTGGGCTCTCTGCTCAGCGTAGAGCCTGCTTCTCCCTCTCTCTATGCCTGTCTCTCTGTCTATTTGTGATCTCTCTCTGTCAAATAAAAAAAATTCTTTAAAAAAATCTATCAATTGTTAATTCTAATATTTTATTAAATAGTTTCTTTATTGATTCTAATCAAAATTATCTTAAGCATTTAAATGATAAGTAACAATAAAAATACCCATAAGACATGTACCCTTTGTTATCATGCATAGTTACAAACATACTGGTTTCTCAAGCTGATATTGGTCCTCCCATCATCCTATCAATGAAGTCATTTTTCTGAATAGAGTATTTTTCAAACCACTGTGTATACTTTGCTCTCATCCCTGCTCTTGCCATTTTAGATAACTCCATAAAGACTCATGATCTGGGGACATCTTTGGAGATTAAGGAGAATACTTGATGTTTTATGAGTGTATTCACTCATAAACTCACTCAGTGTGAGAAGTGAATACAATTCTCATGTCTCATTCACTGAGATATGAGTAACATTAAAATAGCAATTGCTCATCATATCTCTAGGACAAAATTTAGAAACAAGTTCTGATAATTTGTGTAGCTGTTTTAATAGTTGAGTTCAAGTTTATTCAGTGGGTAAACAAATATATTTATTCAGATCTTGAATATTATGTCTCTCATGTATAACTTCTTTCTTTATTGTGGCTATTAATTCCTTATTGAATATATCATTTACAAATATCTTCTCCCAATCAGAAGTTATGTTGATTGTTCGCTTGGCTGTGCAGAAGCTTTTTATCTTGAGAAACAGTAGTTCATTTTTCTTTTGATTCCCTTGCCTTTAGAGACCTGTGTTGCAGGAAGTTACTGTGGCTGAGGTTGAAGAGTTTGCTGCCTGGGGTTCTCCTCTAGGATTTTGAAGGATTCCTCTCTCTCACTGGGGTTTTTCATCCATTTTGGATTTTTTGTTACATGTGGTAGATGAGAATGGGCCAGTGTCGTCCTTCTGCATGTGACTGTCCAATTTTTCCAGCATCATTTATCAAAGACATTGCCTTTTTTTCCATTGGATATTCTTCCCTGCTTTATTAAAGATCAGTTGGCCTTAGAGTCAAGGGGTTTTTTTCTGGGCTCTCTGTTCTATTCCATTGAGTGATACATCTGTTTTTGTGTCACTAACATGCTGTCTCGATGATCACAGCTTTGTAAACTTGCTTGCAAACAGAAATTGTGATGCCCCAAGCTTTGGTATTCTTTTTCAACAATCCCCGGGCAATTAGGGGTTTTTCTGGCTACATGCAAATTTTAGGATTGCTTGTTTTAGCTCTGGGAAGAATATCAAGTTTATTTTGATAGGGATTGCATTGAATGTGTAGATTGATCTGGGCAGCTTAGACGTTTTCACAATGTTTTTCTTCCAATCTATGAGCATAGAAGTTGTTCCACCTCTTTGTGTCTTCCTCAGTTTCCTTCATAAGTCTTCTGTAGTTTCTATGGTACAGATCCTTGACCTCTTAGATTAGGTTTATTCATAGGTATCTTATGGTTTTGAATGCTATAGTAAATGGAATTGAAACCTTACTCTTTCTCCATTCAGATTGTTAGTATATAGAAAAGCAACTGATTTCTGTGCATTCGTTTTGAGTCCTTCATGTTGCTGAATTGCTGTTATTTCATGTAATTTAGGGGTGGAGTCTTTTGGGATTTTCTCATAAAGTATATTGTCATATGCAAAGAGAGAGTTTGACTTCTTTGCCAGTTTGAATCCATTATCTTTTTGTTGTACAAATGCTGAGGCTAAGACTTCTAATACTCTGTTGAACAAAAGTGGTGAGAATGGGAATCCCTGTCATGTTCCTGACCCAAAGGGAAAAGCTCTCAGATTTTTCCCATTGAGAATGACATTTGCTGTGGGTTGTTCAGAGATGGCTTTGATGAAACATGTGCCTTCTAACCCTATATTTTGAGGAGTTTTCATCTGGAAAGGATGTTGTATTTTGCCAAATGATTTTTCTGCATCAGTTGAGAGGATGATATGGTTCTTGTCATTCTTTTGTTAATATGATCTATCACATCGATGCACTTGTCTATGTTGAACCTTCCTTGCATCTCAGGAATTGATCTCCCTTCATCATGAATAGCTCTTTTAACATTCCATGGGATCTTGCTGGCTAGTACCTTGCTGAGTATTCTGGCATTCTTGTTCATCAAGACTATTGGTCTGTAATTCTCCTTTCCAGTGGGGTGTCTGCTTTTGGATCAAGCTAATGGTCGCCTCATAAAATGAGTTTGGACACTATCCATCCCTTCCTTCCTTGCTTTCTTTCTTTTTTTTGAAACAGCTTCAGTAGAAGAGGTATGATTTATTCTTTCAATGTTTGGTAGAATTTCCCTGGGAAGCTATCTCGCCCTGGAATCTAGATTTTTTGGGAGCTTTGTGATCACTGCTTCAATTTCCATGCTGGTTATGGGTCGGCTCAGATTATCTATTCTTTCCTGTTTTGGACTTGGTAGATTACAAGTTTCCATGAATGCATCTATTTCTTCCAGATGGCCTAATTTGTTGCTGTATAGTTGCTGATGATATGTTCTAAGAATTCTCTGTTTCTCTTACATTGGTCATGATCTCTCCCTTTTATTATTACTATGAATCAAACATAATGCCTGTTATTTTCTACACTTATATTTAAGCCGTGATGGATGAGTTGAGAGTAGCATTTGCTCTATTGCCACGTGGTCTGAGTTACCCACAACTGTGACCTTCATGGGGTCTAATGGCCAATGTCTTCATTAATATCCATGTAAGTGTTTTAATTAACGGTGCCTCTAAGTGGCACATTTAGCTTTGCGTTGGTTGAGACTTTCAGCCTCACCATGACCTTCAGTATAAATACAGCTCAAATATTATCTTTTCATCTTGTAGGACAGTTTACTTGTTTTCCTTTAAAACATGGTTTCCAGGTGATAATATCAGTCAGGGGTGAAACTGAGAAAGCCAACAATAACTGATCAGCTGACCTGTGTGTTGCTTGGTCACCAGAATGAGGCTAATCTGAGAAATCCCCAATGACTGGCCAGGGCATAGTGATTAATTTGCATGGTGGTGACATCACAGGAAGAAGGCATTGTGATGTCCTGGGGCAGTTATAAAAGCTTGGCAACAGCACAGGCTGCCGTGTGGAGAGAGATGGCAGTTCAGTCACTGCTCTTCCTGCTCTTCCTTGACTTCTCTGCCCTGTTCCCTGCCCCTGCCCATAGCAAGCCCCTGCTCATTCCTCCTGTCCTGGGCCTCTCTCCGATACTCTACACACCACCTTCATATCAGCACCTATGTCTGTGCCCCTCTGTGGTCCTGAGAGGCCTCAAATCTGTGCATTGTGTTTCCTAGACACATTTATCTTGGCATTGGTTGAGTTATAAATCATGGCATGGTATTTCGGATTTAGGAATCAAGATGAGAGATGAGTGTATTATTTTAAAAAACTGAGGAAGGGGGCGCTGGGTGGCTCAGTGGTTTAAAGCCTCTGCCTTTGGCTCAGGTCATGATCTCAGGGTCCTGGGATCAAGCCCAACATTGGGCTCTCCGCTCAGTGGGAGCCTGCTTCTCCCTCTTCCTCTGCCTGCCTCTCTGGCTACTTGTGATCTCCGTCTGTCAAATAAATAAATAAAATCTTTAAAAAATGAGGAAGTACTGGTAAAAATTGTAAGTGGGTTTGAAGTATCTGCCTTGGGTGTCAAGAGGCATAGGTTGTGGGACCATCAATTTATCCTATGGTCTGTTGATGCAATGTCCATGCATTCTTGGAATAATATCCTAAAGTCATAAAAAAGTTATTTCACTTAGTAATTTACATGTTCTCAAATTATTGCAGATGTTCATCTCCTAATCTACTGGGAAATACCTACATCAGGGTTCTGGGTTTATGTGAAGGAGTTTATTTTCAATTATTGGGTGGTCACTGTCAACTCGCAGAGGAAAAACTGGGAAAGCTGGTTGTGTTTATAGTTAAAGAGCTACTGCATCTGACACGGAAGTCGCTTTAGATATTGAATATCTGGTTCCAAACCCTAATATGAAGAATTATATTTTCATGTAAAAATAATGAGATTATTTCTCCGTTATTTTAACTTTACCCAATGGCATTATGGAAGCCAGTCTACTTACTTTGCAAAAGATTTGCATCTGCTTCAAGCATTGAAACTTCACTCGAAGTTCTGGGTCTGGCCTCAGCATTACTGTCAATAGGGAGTGGAGTAAAAGGGAAAGAGATGGTTTCTTAGTCAGGTGGAGAATGAAGGCTTGAACCTGAAGAAGGTCCATACATGGCAGAGAGGATAGGACTATACACTTCTGTTGACCATCTTCTCAGGGTGGAACCTACCATATGTGAGATTGATGCCAGGAATTTATTTTATTTATTCCTGACCAACGTCTCTTCAGTTTGATACAACCATCAATATGAATACAGAGAGTTGCTGATGATAAATCAAGTTTCAGAAATTTAAGGGAATTCATTGGATTTCCTGTCTTAACACAGATAGTAAATAGATGCAGGTATTTATATATTAAATTTGTATTTAAAAAGAATCCTATCTTCGCACTAAATATTTTAGGCAACAATTATGAAATAAAATTGGTCGTTTTTAACTGCTCAAAAGTAAATAGAAATTAAAAGAAAAGTATTAAACCTATTAATTAAACATGTACCAGAGATGAAACAGAGTCAAGAATTTATACAAGTTATCTATGCCTCAATAAATTGCTTTGTTTCTTCTATATTGTCATTTCAAGATATTTCTTGTTTCCTATCTATTTCAGTCTTAATCTTATTTTCTCTTGTTCCCTGCAATAATACAGCTTTGATCAATAGTGTAGAGAATACACACATCACTTCCAGATCCTCTCAATGAACTCTGATCCATGTCCTGCCCCAATACCAAAGTTGCCCTACGTGGTTGTGCTTACAAAGATCAAACTCCTCTTTATTATCTCCCCTGTAAATTGCTTTGTAAATGTATATATTCAGTTTATTCCTACTTCACAATGAGAAAAGTCCTCAAAATAATGTAACTTATACATAATTTGCATATTACCATTTTGAATTTAGTTTAATATAATTTAATAAGCATTATCAATATTACAGATATTCTTTTTCCTAGGTTTCAAATGTTCCTATTCAATTGCAAATAAGACTTGAAAAACCTCTCACTTTATTGATTCACATATTTACAGAATAAAGTGATTTTTCAAATATAGGATCATTATAAAGATTAAATGTGGATCCCATGTGATGAGAATTAATTTGGTTCAAACTATATATGATCCGTTGGCAAATCTAGAAATGTGTTCTCTAGATACCGGACAATGTAGAATTTTATTCAGAAGCAAACGAATCTCAAAAAAAGATCATTCAGATCACTAAATAAGTCTGGTCACAATCCATTTTGTCTGATTATTGCATAGTTGCAAGCAGAATGCGCCTTTAACAAAGAAATTTCTATCATTTTCCCTAAAATTTTATAAGAAATATCAGACTAAATTTTAATAAGCATCTGAATTTAAAAAACAAAAATCACCAATTTTCATATAAATTTGGGTTATTTCTTCTCTTTTCAAGAACTCTGTCATACTTTTGTGTGAACTTTATCAAAATAAACTTCTTTACCCACCTATGGGGGAAGAGTTCTCTAAAAGACCTAGCAGACTTTTTCCACAGGACTTCCATGAACCTACTGGCTGCTCAAAGCATACCTCAGTACTTTGAAAACTTTGTTCATACTTGTATCTGCATGCCCATAGATATTAATTATTTTGCATTGCTATCCGTTACCTAGCTTTCATGGTATTATGAAATGACTTCCCTAGAATGTATCAGGTTGCCAAGAGGGCAATCCTCTGGAGTCTAGCCAAGCACAGTTCCCTGCAGTATCTCTGCAATGAGTCATACATGAAATTTTTCATGCCTTCTAATGTTTCGACAACAGTTTCTGTTAAAAAGAAAACAACTTATTTGTGAAGCATAACAAATAACATGGAGGACATGGGGGGATGGAGAGAAGGGAGTTGAGGGAAACTGGAAGGGGAGATGAACCATGAGAGACTATGGACTCTGAAAAACAACCTGAGGGTTTTGAAGGGGCGGGGGTGGGGGTGGGAGGTTGGGGAACCTGGTGGTGGGTAATAGGGAGGGCACATATTGCATGGAGCACTGGGTGTGGTGCAAGAACAATGAATACTGTTACGCTGAAAGGAAATTTAAAAAAAGGAAAAAAAAGCAAGAAGACAAACAGCAGAGTTCAGAAAGCTTTCATGACTTAGGGATTAAGACTCATTTAAAATAGTTAACCAATGTGTATTTTTCATTTGTTTAGATGGTTATAAAGCTTGTGATCGTAAGGATTTCATTGTACACAGAGATCTAAAATGTATAGTATTCGTATGTGCCTATATCTGTGTGTTTCTGTATATATATCGTCATGAAATATCACATCAGAGAATCAGTACTGATAAATAGGTAAGTAGGTAGAGAGATATATGGAGAGATATCTGATTTATCAGCATATACTTTGTCTTTAGATTCAGACTGAAGAGAAGTTTATTTTGCTTTATTGTAAAACATGCTGCAGATTTTTGGAGCCAATGTTAGATCTAATGCTAGCTGTCACTTACTAGAAATGTAAACATGGATTAATGAATTCAACTCTTTGAGCCTTTAACTCATCAGAAGAGCAGATCAGAATCATGAGATATGATCTCACATTTCTTGGAATGATTGTTATCAATAATTGAACAAAATGATGTCTGTTGGAGTGGATGCAGATAAAAAACAACACTTGAGAACTATTGATGGGAATATAAATTGGTACAGCCATTATGGAAAATAGTATAGAAGTTTTTCAAACAGTTGAAAGTAAAACTATCCTAAGTTCCAACAATCCCACTTCTGGATATCTATGCAAAGGACATAAAATGATATGAAATCAAATTTGAAGCTATACTTTACTCGTGTAATCATTATTGCAGTGTGACTCACAATAGCTAAAATGTGGAAATTAATTTGACATATTCATTGACAAATGAATGGAAAAATGAAATAAAAGTATCATGGATGAACCTGGAGGTCATTGAGAGAAGTGAAATAAGCCAAACATAGAAAGACAAACACTTTATAATTACAATTGTAAATGAAATCTAAAAGTCAATCTTTAGAAGAGTAGAATGGGAATTGTCAGTGACTAAAGGCAGGGAAAATTGGGAAGATGTGGGTCAAATGCTAAGTTTCCAGTATACATGTTGAATAAGTTATATTACAGCAATTTATATATAGTTAACAACATGGTATATTGGAAATTTCCTGTTACTGGAGATCTCCCCAGTTGGTGGTATTCTTACACACACACACACACACACACACACACACACACCACATACACAAGCTAAGTGAATTGGTGGATATGCACTTTGTAGTTATTAGGAAGCGTAATTCTTTTTTTTTAATATTTTATTTATTTGACAGAGAGAAATCACAACTAGGCAGAAAGGCAGGCAGAGAGAGAGGAGGAAGCAGGCTCCCCGTGGAGCAGAGAGCCTGATGTGGGCCTCGATCCCAGGACTCTGGGATCATGACCTGAGCCAAGGGCAGAGGCTTTAACCCACTGAGCCACCCAGGTGCCCCAGGAAGTGTAATTCTTAAATGAAACTGTGTACCTTATATATATGGAATATTTGTCAATTATACCTAAATAAATCTGAAGAAAAGGCAAAAAAAAATGACAAGACTAAATGGGATAGTTTATACTGGATGTGTCAAATCTGAGTGGCATGAGTGACCCATGCACAGTAGCTGTGATATTTTTTTTACCATCTTCACCATTGCCACTAAAATCAGCATAGTAACCATCATACATTTTTTATCCATACACATGTCATCCTTGCATTTCTCAGGGACTTTGTTCCCGAAAAATTTCAGTACACTCATTGGTTTTAATAAAGTATCCAACTTTGCTCTATTATTATTGCTATCACTATGACTGCACTGGAAAATTAGTGACAGGCAAAGAAAATTATATTTCATTTTCTTATTTTTACTTATTCTTAAAATTAACTTAAAAAAAGAAAAAGATTGTCTTTGTTTCACAGAAAGCACAAGCAAAGGGAGCAGGAGAGAAGTAAGCAGGCACCGCACCAACCAGGAAGCCAGATGCAGGGCTCACTATCAGGACCCTGGCATCATGAGCTGAGCCTAAGGCAGAAGTTTAACCAACTTAGCCACCCAGGGCCCCAAGGACATTTTTTTTTTTAAATATTCTAGCTAAGTACAGAAAGTAGTACAACTAGGTAAATTTTATAAGAAATCATCCTATCACTTTGGGCACACCCATCTCCTTCATATATAGGCATGTCCATAGATTGACAAAGTTTATATTTTAGAACAAAGATGCAAAATA
The DNA here is from genome assembly GCF_922984935.1 of Meles meles. NCBI lineage: Eukaryota > Metazoa > Chordata > Mammalia > Carnivora > Mustelidae > Meles > Meles meles. The sequence goes on from NW_025721129.1 coordinate 750,665, forward strand.
TGCAAAAAAATTAATAATGATTCAAAATTTAAAAACAAAAAAGAATCACAGCAGAGGAAGGTGTTTAAGTTCTCCCGGACCTGTTGGAACGGGGTAACAGTGTGATTTAGGATGGGATCTGTGGGGAAGGAGGGGGAACCAAATCTGTCACTTAAAAAAGAAAAAAGAAAAAAAAAAAGACATCCTTGAAATCAATCCCTGATTGTAGACAAGTTCTCCAAAACCGGTATCTGGCACCCCTGCAACAAACTTGAGAAAAGTTCTTGGATTATCTCAACAATTGGGCCCTTTTCCTTGATGCATCCACCATGGGGCTTCTGGACTGCAGTTGGCTGAGCCTCCTGTGTGGGGGGCTGTGCAGGCTGACCAGGATCACCTGACTCTCCCCGCCTTTTTGGGCTGGAACTCCTGTGGGTCACCCCTGCAGCCCTCATTCTGCACAGCCCACCCCATGCCCAGCACCAATGCCAGCTCCCCCAGGCCAGACCCATCTCTGAAGCAGATGGAGCAGTGCCTCTGGAAGTCAAGTCCACACCACGCCCTCCCAGATCTGCCGCCACCTGCTCCCAGAGGCAGTGCCCATCTCTGTGGAGGCGGGAGTGGTGCCCCTGGAGGTTGGTCCTCAGAGACTCTGGCCTCACCGGTGGCTCCCCCTCCCCAGCCGCTTTCCCGCAGTCTTCCTGCTCTGCCTGAAGGAGAAGCTGCTCCCCTAGAAAGACTCCTGGAAGGAAAAGCACTTCTTCCAATTTCTCGGGGTCTTACTGCTGGGTGAGCCCCAATCCATTCCACAGCCTTGTGGGGAGACTTCGAGGAGGCGGCTCAGGTGGTCTCCCCATCAGCGGCACAGCCTAGCCCGTCTTGCTGGCCTCACCCTAGGGCATCACAATGCCTTCTTGTGATGTCACCACCATGCCCTGGTGAATCACCCAGGCACTCACAAATTTGTCTCATTCAGGTGGCCAGTCACCACGTAGCTCAGCTGGCCAATGACCAAGGGCTTTTTCAGTGACCCTTCTGACATCATCGAATGGAAAACAGGTTAACTTTCTTTCAGGATGAAAAATTCATCTTTGGGATGTATTTATAGTGAAGTTCATGGTGAGGCCGAAAGACTCAACCAGTATAAAGCAAAATGTGTCACTCAGCGTCACCATTCCCTGAAATGCTATCGCCAGTATTCATGAAGACACGGACAATTAAACCCCATGAACTGTCACACTTCATGGGTAAGTTCATAATATGATGCTACTTTCCACTCCTCCATTAAAGCTTAAATATAAATGTAGAAAATGATAGCTATTATGTTTGCTACGTCTTCCCAAAATAAACTTAAACCAAGAAAGGATGATGCTGTGTCCCAAGTCATTACCTTCTGCCAAAACAATATTTAGCTCTCATAGACGGGGGAGAACAAAATCCAGCCTGTCAGCAGGTTCACTGTCTTCATGTCTAGCTTCCAACACAAAGCAGTGGGAGGAGGACTTAAGTTTGTCTCCTCCCTCAAATACAAGTCAATATTTATCAGGTCATTCAGAACACACAATAAATGAATCAGAGATCTGAGAAAAAAAATGCTGCAGGTCTATAAGTAGAAAAGGGCCCACCATTCCGAAGGGAGGTGGTGTTCAGATTTGAATCTGGTGTTATATAGCTTAGGGGTGGGAACCTGCCTGGGGAAGCTACCACAAAGTCTTCTTAGCAGCAGATCAGAAAATGGTAACATTTAGAAGTCTGCTGCTGTGGGGGTGTCCCTGGCTTAAAAATGCTCAGGTAGGGAAGCCAGGTGGAATCCTGAGTGTGACAAGATTGGTCTCAGGATCCCTGGGGTGACATGAAAATGGGTGCTGCCTGAGTATGGCAGAATTCCCAGACTTAAAAAAGTTAAAAACAAACAAACAAAAAACAAAACAGAAAAACAAAACAAAACAAAAAACAAAACAAAACGAAACAACAATAAAAAAAACCCTACCTTACCACCAAGCTTTAGGAGCAGGAAACCTGCCTGAGAAGAGAGTGTCTAGATGCCAGTTTTCTGCTCTGTGTTGACATAAACTGCTTGCTACTGCATGGTTGTAGGATTGTTTTCCAGGGATAGGGAGGCAAAAGGCAGAAGCATAGGAGATCTGCTATGAGAGGAACCACACATTTCCATGCTAAACATTTGGACATCGGTGGTGAGAGTGGACAAACCTGGTGTGTTTCCGAACGTAGGGGAAAATCAGTCTTTCTCTGTTGAGGATTATATCTATTGTGGGTCTTTCATATATAGTCTTTATGATGTTGAGTTATATTCCCTCTCTTTCTACGTGGTAGCGAGTTTTTTCAAAGAAGATGCAGTATTTTGTGAAATGCTTTTTCTGCATCTATGGAGAATGTCATATGGTTCTTGCGTTTGTTTTTTATTTTATTTTTTGCCCATTTTTTAAT